>NC_084735.1:66633842-66933842 GCF_033978785.1 Entelurus aequoreus | reverse complement strand
AATAAAATCTGCTTACAGCAGAGCCACTGGGGGCACCACTATTTCGCCCATAAAATCCGATAACCATTCAAAAAGTGCCAACAATACTCCATTTAGGGCTGGGCGATATGGCCTTTTTTTAATATCGCGATATTTTAAGGCCATATCGCGATACACGATATATATCTCTATATTTTGCCTTAGCCTTGAATGAACACTTGATGCATATAATCACAGCAGTATGATGATTCTATGTGACCTACATTCAGGATTGCATCCACCTACACTTATTGAGATTATTGAAACAACATCAAAGATTGTTGAACAAGAAAATATGGAACTAAAACATTTCTGCAACAAAGATTACAAAAACCAGGATTTGGAAAATGATATAGATCCAGATACAAATTTTTTCTCCCACATCAGTAATAATTGTTTTTATTATACAGATGATCAATATAATAGCAACATTACATGCCATAACAAATTGTCAATTATTCATTTTAATAGCAGAAGCTTGTATGCAAACTACAACAACATTAAGAACTTTTTGGAACACATCAACGAACCATTCAAAGTGATTGCTGTCACAGAAACATGGATTGATGATCAAAAAGGAATAGATTTTGATCTGGAGGGATATGAACTAAACTACATCAACAGAACCAACAAAAATGGAGGAGGAGTAGCTGTGTACGTGATGAAGAACCTGAACTACAAAGTGGTAAAAAACATGTCATTTGCTATAGATAATATCTTAGAATGTATAACCATTGAAATATGTCAGGAAAAAAGCAAAAACATTTTCATCAGTTGTATATATAGATCACCTAAGTCAAGTATAGAAACATTTGAAGAATGGATCAAGGCTACTTACATGGATATGGGTCAAAGAATAATGTTCTTATGTGGTGACTTTAATATTGACTTATTGAACCCTAACAAGCAAAAGTCTATTGATGACTTCATTGATACAATGTACAGCATCAGTCTATATCCTAAAATCAGAAAGCCAAGCAGAATCACAGGACAATGTGCCACGCTTATTGATAATATTTTTACCAATGAGTTTGACAATAACACTACAAGTGGTCTACTTATAACCGACGTTAGTGATCATCTGCCAGTTTTTACAATATATGATGGACACTACAAGAAGAACATGGAAGACAAAAGGACATTTCGAAGACTGTGCACGGAGAAGAGAATGACTGCTTTCAAAATTGAGCTAAAATAGCAAGATTGGGACAATGTGTACAAGGAAAAAGAGGTTGATGAAGCATATGAACATTTCTTAAACAAGTTCATAATACTTTATGACAAACATTGTCCATGGATACAACTCAGTAATAAACAGAGAAAGAATAATCAACCATGGATGACAAAATGACTAAAAAATGCTTGTAAGAAGAAGAATACACTATATAGAGAATTTATAGCACAAAGAACTATAGAGGCAGAAATTAAGTACAAAAAGTATAAAAACAAGTTAACAGACATACTACGATCATGTAGAAAAGAATATTACAGTGAATTATTGGACAGGAACAAAAATAATATGAGAGCAACATGGGGCATCCTCAATAGCCTTATTAAAAATGGCACAAAGAGGGACTACCCTCAATACTTTTTAGGCGGAAATAAAAAAAATTACAACATAAAGGAAGTAGTTGAAAGCTTCAAGAATTATTTTGTAAATATTGGACCAAAATTGGAAGAAAGGATTCCAGACCCAGTTCCAATTGAGGACTATAATGATACCATAGAGCGAAATCCCAACTCCATGTTCCTCAGTAATGTGACACAGGAGGAAATAGTTACAATCGTGAAAAAATGTAAATCTAAGACTTCAACTGATTGTAATGAAATTGATATGGAAACGATAAAAAAGGTTATATAAGAGATCTCAGGACCATTAATGTATATTAGTAATCTATCATTTCAAACAGGTACATTCCCAAACAAAATGAAAATAGCTAAAGTTGCACCAATTTATAAGACTGGAGATAAACATCAATTTACAAATTATAGACCTGTTTCTTTACTTCCACAATTTTCTAAAATCATTGAAAAACTGTTTAATAACAGATTAGAGAGTTTCATAAATAAAAATAGAATACTTGAAGAGAACCAATATGGATACAGAGCTAATGTCTCAACTTCAATGGCTTTAATTGAAATTACAGAAGAAATTACCAATGCAATAGACAGTAAAAAATGTGCAGCAGCAGTTTTTATGGATCTAACTAAAGCATTTGACACAATTAATCACAATATTTTAATCAAAAAACTAGAACGATATGGCATCAGAGGGTTAGTATTAAACTGGATAAGAAGTTATCTAACGAACAGGAAACAATACGTGAAGCTAGGCGAACACATGTCTACAACGCTAAATATATCCTGTGGTGTACCTCAGGGATCAATATTAGGACCTAAATTATTCAATCTCTATATAAATGACATTTGTAAAGTTACAAAAGATTTAAAGTTAGTATTATTTGCGGATGATACAACAGCGTTTTGTTCAGGAGAGAACACACAGGAGATAATACAAATAATAACAGAAGAAATTAACAAATTAAAACGATGGTTTGACAAAAACAGACTATCGTATTTATTGAATCAAAGATACTGAAATTCCACGACATAGTGAATTTGCAAACAGCTAAAATTATGCACAAAGCAAACTATAACCTGCTACCCAAGAATATACAACAATTCTTCTCAACAAAAGAGGAGAAATATAATCTTAGAGAAAAATGTAATTTAAAACATTTGTACGCACATACAACACTTAAGACCTTCAGTATATCAATATGTGGAATTCAATTATGGAATGGATTAAGCAAAGCAATCAAACAATGTACTAATATGATCCACATCAAGAAACTCTTCAAACTTCAAGTGTTTACAAAGTACAAAGAAGAAGAGTCATGACAAACATTCTCAATTTATTTCATCCATCCATTCATTCATTCTTAAAGTAATCTTACTTATCTCATCATATGAAATATGACTTTCTTCACCAATTATTATTATTAAATTCTTACTATTATTTATTTATTTATTTTTATTGTGATTACCTATGGAGTTTATTGTGAATAAATTGAGAACAGGAAGTGAATAAAAAAGTTTCAGCAACTGTTATGTAAAGAAAAGGGGTAGGATTAAATAAGCTCTGCTTCTTCCTACTCCTTTTCGAACATGTTGAAAAGAGAAACTGGAAATTGTGATGTATCATGATGTATGCTTGCATGTTCGAAATAAACTCAAACTCTAACTCTAACTCTAACTCTACATTAAAACATTCTTCTTCATACTGCATTAATATATGCTACTTTAAAACGTTCATGCAGTGAAGGAAATCACAACTAAAAAAATCACTATTTTTTTTATACGGTGTTGATCTGGAAATGTTTGCCTCAGCATTTTGATGGTGTGGGCGTGTGGCACCAAATGGAGATGTTGACATGCGGAGTAAGCACTCTTCATTCTCTAGCAGGTGACTTTTAAAATGATGCTACATACTTGCAGTAATGCTACTTTTTATAGAAACACTTTTGCCCCACACTCGACAAATTACGGTTGTCTGTTCGACATATTCCCACTTGAAGCCAAACCACCGCCAGACGATGGACGGTGGTTTGTGAGGAGACACAGGAAAGAGCGAGGAGAGCCTGTAGTGTAATGCCAGCAGCTAAAAGCAACTGCGTGAGAACGTATACTCGAATATCACGATATAGTCATTTTCTATATCGCACATAGACAAACCCGCGATATATCGCGTATATCGCCCAGCCCTAACTCCATTTACTTTTCGTGACTTGAATAGTAACCAAGTATCAGTGATATTGTTATTATAAGCACTAACGCAGACAAACTATTTATAGCGGCGCCGTTATCAATTCCATGTGTGCCTATGTTTACATCATTGAGTGATCTGCTGTTTGCTTCCTTGCTCCCTGTAAGTTTATTGTAGGTCATAAATCCCACCTCCCACCTGAAAAGTAGATGGCTGAGGATATAATCTGACAAGTTGGGACACTTTGACAGCCATTTAGGACCTGGAACTGGCGAGAACGACACAAAAAGCGCTTGTCTTATTTGACTTTATTAAAGGTTTGGGTAGAATTTTATTAAACAAAATCAGTTTTCTTTTAAGTTTCTTTTAAGTAATATATTTTTCTATTTTATGGAGGATTGTAGTTAAACATAGAATTGGCACCCAAAAAAATCTAGAATTGATTCTGAATTAATGTGTCATGTTTAAGGCTAAAAGCAAAACATTACCAGCAAATTTACAAAAATTTTTTGTCATCACTTCTGAGAATGAAGAGCATAGAAGAAAAGGTCATTTCCAACATCAGTATTCAAGGACAACTTTAAAACAAATGTGTATATCAGTGGTGGGGGTTAAACTATGGAATTCTCTTTATAATGAGATAAAAGATTGTAAAAATATATTCCAATTGAAAAAAATATATAAAGACAGAACAATAAAATCATATGGACAGCCATAAGTGTTTACATTTTGCTTTATATTTATTAATTTACTTGTTTTTTGCCTGGTTTTGTATTTGTTTTGTATCATCCCGTGAGGTGTACCTGTATATTACTTCTTTTGTTTTTTTGTTCGGTTTGTACTTCATGAAGTTTTGCACTTGTGTTTTTTTTTGTTTTGTTTTGTTTTGTTTTCGTTATATTTGGATGTAATTGTTGGTTCACATATCATTAAGTAAGACTATGTATTATGTGAAGGGGGCAGGAAAATATAAGATTTTTCTTCATCCTGCTCCTTCTCAGGCATTGGTGTGTAACGGTGTAACTGAATAATTGTGTTATAATTGTCTATCAAAGATGCACATCAATGAAGGAGATAAATAAAAATGATGATGAAATGATGATGATGAATCGTAACGTTAACATCAAGAATCCAACTATTTTTATGGTGCCTAAAGATTCACAGCCCTACTATACAGGTACAGTACAAGGCATGATAAATAAAGCAACAACATACAAACACAATGATCTAGCCCTGATTAAATTAGATTAGTGACCAGGAGGAGGTGAGTGTCCTGATCACTAATTAGAAGCAGGTGTGCTCAATAGGTGCTCACAGCAAGAAGTAACAACAAAAGGAGAAAAGGAGTGCTGAAACAGAAATAATACTGATCAGAAGAGAAAACTGTAAACAAAGTCTGACCTGGCGTGAAAGTAAGAGTAGAAGTACACATATGAAAGTAGGACACATAAGTACACGTACAGGCGCTTATCATCCCTCTGGAGAATATTAACTATATTTGACTGTCGTGCTTTAAGTTGTACATGTCTAATCCCATGGTTGGGGGTTAAATCACCAAAAAGGATTCCCGGGCGCGGCACCGCTGCTGCCCACTGCACCCCTCACCTCCCAGGGGGTGAACAAGGGGATGGGTCAAATGCAGAGGACACATTTCACCACACCTAGTGTGTGTGTGACAATCATTGGTACTTTAACTTTTAACTTTAATTTAACT
Source organism: Entelurus aequoreus (assembly GCF_033978785.1). Lineage (NCBI taxonomy): Eukaryota > Metazoa > Chordata > Actinopteri > Syngnathiformes > Syngnathidae > Entelurus > Entelurus aequoreus. The sequence goes on along the minus strand of NC_084735.1, from coordinate 66,928,344 downwards.
AGTAATGGTTTACACAGACACAGACAAACAGGGTCCGCATTATGACCACATTAATGTGTGGACAGTCAGGTTGTAATGACAATGTCACACTACATCTTTACCCCATAGGCTCAAAGCTCATGACCACCAGAAAAAAATGGTGCTCTTTGTTCAAGATGACCCCAAACATTACACATCTCGTGGTCATAATTGGTCATCATTTTGGTTCATTGATTTAGTCAATTTAACTATAGTACTCTGTAAAAGGTTTATTTTTAAGGCCAACAATAGATATTCACTTAGTATTACTTTCCTTAAAACATTTATTCAGCATTTTTTAACTTTAGAAAGTTATATGGTTGAAACCGATAATGCCAAAAAACATAAAAATAGATGGGAAGTCCTCAAATGCTTATTTTGAAAATGTAACTTTGTTTATAGATTATATGCAATCTGTTGTTGTGTTCCCTAATTTGAGTGTACATAAATCAGCGTTTCTCAAAGTGAGGGGCGCGCCCCACTGGTGGGGAATAGAGACATGACAGGTGGAGCGCGAGGAACGGGAGGAAATTTCACTTTAAATTTTTTTTTTTTTTTTTTAGATTTTTAGATTTTTTTTTTTACTGTGCTTTCATTTTCTATACACACTGTAAATCACTTTGTGATTCTGTCTGTGAAATCCGCTATATAAATAAATATAAACTACTTATTTTTCCTGTAGGCTTTAAATTTCTAGGTAGGAGCGAAAGTTTGACAGACATAGCAACAGTAACTAATGGGGGCGGGGCTAAGCGGAACAAACTTTCGCGCGGATGGGTAGCAGGCTAATGTGTGGACCACAATTACACAAAATTGATAAATTTGTGACTCGCACCTCAAAGGTCGTCGAGCCAGAGCCTGCAGAGAAACAAAAATCTGACGGGCCTAGTCAACCAAAAAGCCAACCGAAAAGAAAATATGACAAAGGGTATCTTGCTCTTGGATTCACGGCAGCGGTGGTGGGGGCAGAGGAGAGACTCCTGTGTGTTCTGTGTCTAAAACCGCTAGCAGCAGACAGCATGAGACCCAACAAATTAAAGAGACACCTCGAGACCTCACACCCCAATCACGTCAATAAGCCACTTGATTTCTTTCAAAGAAAACTGGCAGAGTACTGTCAACAGGATCGCGCATGGTAAAAGCTGCATCAGTAAACAGTAACCCTCAAATGGCTTCAAATAGAGTTGCATACAGAATTGCACAATGCAAAAAACCACACACAATTGCTGAGCAGCTCATTCTCCCCGCTGCAATAGACATGGTGTCAGTCATGCTTGACGAGACATGCGCAGCAAAATTAAAAGCTGTCCCACTGTCAAACGACACAGTTGCGAGACGTATATGCGACATTGCAAGTGATCTTGAGGAACAACTCGTAGACATATTAAAAATTTACAAAATTAGAATTACAAATTAAACTCATGTTCCCTTTTCCTGTCTTGCCAAATGCATAGCTCCTCCTTTTTTTTTTTGCAAAGATTGCAAAGTGGCACTTTTATTTTATTTATTATTGAACTTGATGCAAGTTATATGATTTATTATTGAACTTGATGCAAGTTATAACACTTTTATTTGATTTATTATTGAACTTGATGCAAGTTATAACACTTTTATTTGATTTATTATTAAACTTGATGCAAGTTATAACACTTTTTTTGATTTATTATTGAACTTGATGCAAGTTATAACACTTTTCTTTTATTTATTATTGAACTTGATGCAAGTTATAACACTTTTATTTGATTTATTATTGAACTTGATGCAAGTTATAACACTTTTTTTGATTTATTATTGAACTTTATGCAAGTTACAACACTTTTGTTTTATTTATTATTGAACTTGATGCAAGTTTATAACACTTTTTTTGATTTATTATCGAACTTGATGCAAGTTATAACACTTTTGTTTTATTTATTATTGAACTTGATGCAAGTTATTTTATTTATTATTAAACTTGATGCAAGTTATACCACAGCTGCACAGTTATTTTATTTATTATTGAACTTGATGTTATTTTATGTTATTGAGTTTGAATGTATACAACTTGATGTTACTTGATGTTCAATAAATTTGAAAATGTTAAGCTTGGCATTAGCGTTCTGTTGGGGCGACGGGGGCAGGTGGGTCTTGAAAACTCCCCCTTGTCCAAAGTGGGGGATGACAAAAAAAGTCTGAGAACCACTGACATAAATGAAGGTGTGTGTTGCTGAGCCCGACCTGGACATAATCTGGACTGGACCTGGTTTTAAGAACCCTTTAAACAATGTAATTTCATTGACAACCTGGTCTGGTGAAGATGAAGTCCTTTATTGAAAAAAATAAAAATAATAAAAAAAAATTTCTTGAACAAAAAAGAAATTAAAATAAAATAAAAACAGATTCATAGAAACTACTAATTAATGGAAATGAGTCAAATTAAATGTTAAAGGTTAGTACTATTAGTGGACCAGCAGCACACACAATCATGTGTGCTTTACGGACTGTATCCCTTGCAGACTGCATTGATATATATTGTAGGAACCAGAATATTAATAACAGAAGGAAACAACCCTTTTGTGTGAATGAGTGTGAATGAGTGAGAATGAGTGAATGGGGAAGGGAGGGTTTTTGGGTTGGTGCACTAACTGTAAGTGTATCTTGTGTTTTTTATGTTGATTTAATAAAAAAATAAAAACATTACACATCTCATGATCATAATTGGTCATCATTTTGGTTCAAGCCAGCCACAAGTCACCAAGACTACTAATATGGTATTAACCTAAAAAAGAAAAGCATGCCAAAACCATTCACAGGGTTTAGACTAAATGTGAATTTGCAAGGCTGATTACTGTCATATTCTATGATCACACAGCAAAGGGGAGCCAGCGGCTGGCAAGTCCACCAAAGGGGCATCATGGGACAGGAAATCTGACAGGCTGGGTCAGCCAGATAACGCTTGATATTAACCAAATACCTTAAAACACCTTAGCCTCCATAGCAGGTGTGTCAGACGTATGGCCCGCGGGTCGGATCAGGTCAGGGAACAGGTTTTATCCGGCCCGCGAGATGAGTTTGCTAAGTATAAAATTGAGCTGACATTTTTGAATGAAAGAAACTGGTGTTCTAAATGTGTCCACTGGATGTCGCAATAGCAATTCTTCGTATCCCCTGCTGCCAGAGTGAGCATTACTTCAGAGGGGGTGGAGCTTTTTAAGATAAAGGCATCACTTCTGTGTTTGGACACTACATATTTACGCTGCTTACTAGCGACAGTATACAAAATATAGATTGTTATGTTCATGCCTTGTTTGTCAAATATGTTGTTGGTAATGTGACCTGTGACATTTATATCCAAATAAATGCTTTTAATAATCTGTACATTTCATGTTGTACTTTACTTGATTGAGGACATATTTTCTGGGCACACAATATTTTGCTGAAATAATATGTATCCCCTTCCAACTTAATTTGGGACGAATAAAACGCGCAAAATTCACAAGTTTTGTTGTAGATGATGCTACATATGTACACTAAACCACATCAGTTGAGAAAAAATTGTAAATTACTTTAATAACAACCAGTAATTTGATTTTGATATTATTATCTATTTCATCTTCTGATAGATTAAAAATTAACACCAATGGGAGCATTTTAAAACTCTGCCAGACTCAAGTCCCCCTATTTGACTGATGAACATGACCACATCATTTATTCAGAAAGTATAAATGATGACAAATGAAGATAGAATGCTATTAACCGCAGCATATAAGTATAAAAAAAAAACTGTTGTGATTTGTATATACAGTATTTGCAGGATGTGCTTTGTCTATTTTTAAACAAAGAAAACGATCTGACGTTGTCTTTATTTTAAAGTTATCATGCCATGATTTTATCAGTCCGGCCTGCTTTGGAATAGATTTTTCCCCATGTGGCCTGGAGCTAAAATGAGTTTGACACCCCTGGTCTAGTGGATCAATGTTATGTCCTAAAGGACATAACATCTTTGCAAACCGTTAGGGGAAATTTTGTGGCCACTTTGTCAATGCATGGCCTCTCCTGAGACATCTACTTGCTTGATGTCTATTTGTGCTAAGACATGATGCAGGTCATCACTACATGGAGCACACTGGCACCATGACCCACTTTTTCAATTTGTGGATGCTGGATGTTCCACACCATTGACCGGGGCGACTAAAATATAAATGAAGCTTTCCTGCAGCCTGTTGGCAATAGTGTGACGTTACTATGGCAGCAGTCACTATCGGCCACTACATTAGGTACAGTACAGAGTAGAATGAGAGTCGATACAAGAGTCGTATCAAAACACTGGAGCCTGTAAAGTAAAAACAAAACAAAACACGAGGCATTAAGCCAGTAAATCTTGTGTGACGTCTGTCTAGTGAACAACTAAAGATGCTAGCAGTTTAACTTATTGCCACATAGGAAAGGTTCTGGCTGCTCAGTACAAAATGAGCAACACAATTCAGAGACCAGTGATTCTCAACTTGTGGGCCTGTACCAAAAGTGGGTGGCCGACAATTAAGAAACACCTGTTAATTGGGACTTATCATGCAAAAACTACTTTTCTAACCTGATGATACCTGCTGAGACGGTCAGAATACAGCTTAAACATAGTCTGTAAAAACTTCTGAAGAGACGGTCAGAAAGCAGCTTGACGATGGTCTGTAAAAAATAATCTATGCAACATTTTGACCAAAGAACCACCATTACATGTTATGTAGACCAGTGGTCCCCAACCACCGGTCCGGGGACCGGTACCGGTCCGTGACGCATTTGCTACCGGCCGCAGGGAAACATTAAATAATTTATAAACGACTGCATTTTCACCAACTTAACTTTTGCCTGTCCCACTAGACACACCAATAAGCTTGTTTATAGATGTACAATAAAACTCCTGATAGGAAGTTGCTATTTTGTTATATTTGTTTTAACTTTGTGACATGATACAATGCACATCAATGAATATATAAAATATAAATGTGACAGATTGTAGCCAAAGGCTGATTTTCATCAGCATTTAATTGAAAAGAAACAAGCCCAGGGCTCCCACTAATTCAGCATTATAGTGAGTTGTATTTTTCATGCACTTATTTTTGCTGTATTTATCTGACACAAGTGGAAAGCCGGTCCCTGAAAATAATGCCTACATTAAACCGGTCCGTGGTGCAAAAAAGATGAGGGACCACTGATGTAGACCACAAGGAAGTGTTTTAAATGTAGAAAAAAAATCATAAAATGACTCCTTCAAAAGGTCCATTATTGTACAACATTTGTTGTTTATTGACGTCATAACAACAAATCTTCTCCGCTTGCAAGAATTTGTCAGAACGTTAATTTTTGCCTGGAATTCCAGTTTCTGTGCTTCTTTTCCGACATTCTTTTCTTCCGTCTTCCAACCGTTTTGTATGTTTTCGCTACACGCAGCAATCGTGAGTTGAGTTCATAGGTTTACTGCACATAACTATTACCAACTGTTCCCAAACAACACACAAGTCATTGGTTTTATGTCAAGCTATAGATAGACACTGTTTTATTTACTGTAGGCAGATAGAATGAATAACATTTCAGGGGTGGGCCAAAGAAAATGCACACTAAAATAAATACATACAGTGGGGTGTAGGGACCCCCAGAGGGAGTTGTAGGGTGTCCCCTGCTAAATGACAGTGAATAGTAATAGACCATATGTACACTCTCAGTTGCATTAACATTATTACCTATATAAGAACTTAAGATGTAGACGTTGGGGAGGAATTTCATTTTGTTTGACTCTGTTCCACAGTCAGGAAAATATGTTTACTTTAAATATGTTCAGTTTTGATTTCCGTTCATGTAAAGATGGAGTTTGTTAAAGGTGAAGTGCACATTTTTTGGATGTATTTTTTAAAATGTATTCTAAATGCGATCATAAGTCCGCTTACAATGGAGCCTAAGGGAGCTGCTCTATTTTGCCCATAAAGCCCTTAAAAAAACATCTAAACACCTCCATTAGGGTTTTATATACATGATTTAAGTATATATGTAATGTAGTAACAGGCACATGCATATGATGTAATGATCCCATATTTAAAACATTTTAAGCATATGCTGCGCTTTAATTTCAAAAACGCATCATGACGTATGCTTTTTTTCCCAACAACATCACTGATTACTGCTCACTGCAGACTTCATGAGAGCCAACGAACATAATAAAACCTCACTTACTGTACAAGGTCTGCTGTCATTAGGATGCAGACTGATAGAATCTTGTTATATTCTTGTTTAGATAAAGAATGAGGCATAATCCTCGCAAGGAAAAGGGAGGTGAAGCCAAGTGTCTTTTGTTGTACCAACTTGTTGGAATTTGCCTCAGCTTTCTTTTATCCAGGTGAAATGCATGATTTATGAATGACAATAAACTTCCAAGGAGCAGGGAAGCGAGGAAACAGCTGACCACTCGATGATGTAAATATAGCAGCATGAACTGGTGATCACGTTGCCACTATCAATAGTTTGTCTGTGTTAGCGCTTATAATAACAATATCACTAATACTTGGTTAAAATTCAAGTCAAGGAAATGTAAATACAGTATTGTTGGTGCTTTTTGGATGGTTATTTATTGGGTTTTATGGGCGGAATAGAGGACCTCCCATTGGCTCCGCTGTAGCTGATTTTTATTTACATTTATTTACAAGTTTGAATGCATAAAAAAAAAATCAATTTGTCATGTCTTTCACAATGATTGTGAACGATATGCAAAATTCCAAAGAAGTAAAGTTCCCCTTTAATGTCTCTTTTGTGAGACAAATATTTTGTTCCTTTGGCCAGGTTGTCATTTTGCCACTGTGGTTTCTGTTAAAACAGTAATTTATCCTGTGCTGAAAAGTCTCCATTGGAGTATAAATTATGGTGTTTATTCATCATTATCATTATTGTTTCACTGTCTTTAATTTAATTTGTTTCCTGTGTATTTTCCCTCATTTTGTACATGGCACGCAATTTAAAAGAAATGTTAAAAAGCCAGACAAAGGGCATGTTTCCAGCTAGTGTTTTTTTTTAATAAGCGATTTAAACTGAGCCTTTTTTCTCTTTTTTGGTGGAAAGTTTTACATAAAGTTATATATTTATATAACGTAGCTTTAATGTAGCAGGCTACTTTTGTCGTGTAGCTTGTAGTGTAGCTTGCTACAATTCTCTGGGGATAGCTTCCCCTGTAGCTTAACTACATTTATTCAAGAGTAACTTGCAGCTTAGCCTACTATATTTTCCAAGTAGCTTGCCATCCCATCACTGCACATGTGTTGTATTTTGTAATTTATTTTATTGATACGGTCCCACATTTTTGGCTCCTACCAGTTGTTTCCGTGTGCCCGAATAGGGAACGGACGGAGGAGGAAATGGAGAAAAAAAAAAGAAAAGAGAGCGCGAGACGTGTGAAGTGTTGCTGTGCTGTGTGTGTGAAATAAAGTGGAGTCAAGCGTGTCCTGCTGTTACGGTACTTCTAGCAAGAAAGACAATAGCCTGCTCAGTGGCCTTGTGGTTAGAGTGCCCGCCCTGAGATCGGTAGGTCGTGAGTTCAAACCCTGATCGAGTCATACCAAAGACTATAAAAATGGGACCCATTACCTCCCATTAAGGGTTGGAATGGGGTTTAAATCACCAAAATGATTCCCGAGCGCGGCCACCGCTGCTGCTCACTGCTCCCCTCGCCTCCCAGGAGGTGGAACAAGAGGATGGGTCAAATGCAGAGGTTAATTTCACCACACCTAGTGTGTGTGTGACTATCAGTGGTACTTTACTTTAATGTTAATAAAACTATCATCTAAACAACTCAACTGTAACCCGCCTTTAACCCACATCCTTCGAAGTTGGTGAGAGACCAAATAATAGGGGTACAGACAGGTGGCAGCTGTGTTTTTGTCTGTCTTCATGCTATGCTAATTAGCTGCAGCAGTCAACTAGCTACGCCTTTTGGACGTTTAGTTGGACAGCTTGCACTATGTTTGAGGAGCAGCCACAACTGTCGAACGCAGACGTTGAGGACAACGACTCCCTCGTTGATGGCGCCGCATCTGGCTCTCGCGAGGCCGCGGCACAACTCTGCACTTCAAAGACTGTTGTTCACTACCGCTTGGAGTTGCCGCTATGTTATCACTGTGACAGTAAAAACAAAGAAAGTTTTGCTTTATGAAAAATAAGATTGGAAATGGCAGTGGAAGTTTGCACAGATGGACAACAACTACATATTGCTACAATACTCCCCACTCGCCTTAGTGGAGATGCATTAGCATACTGGCTGTGTTTACCAAAAGAAGTGCAAAACGGATTATGAACAATGTGGAGCCAAGCTAAATGACGTATTTGGCAGGAAATAATTTTTGCTTCATTTTCAAACTTTTGTTAATGCCTGACAACGCCTGTCCAAAGAACCACTCAAAGGGTATGCTGCTGAAATCACAAGGCTGGTCCTGGAAGCGTTCCACAACTATGGCACGCCAGCTATTGCAATGGAATGCTTTATAGGGTTTGTAGCTGGACTAGACCCCATTCTTCAGTCAAAATGTCATAAACTAGTGTGGATACACTGGAAGAGGCCTTAGCAGTTGCATGTAAGTGGGAACGCGCGCAGGAGGCTTTGAGACTTCTGCCTACACCTTTCTCACCAAGCGCTGGTCTCTATGCAACTCCTTCTCAAAATGAGCCACTGTCTGCAATGGTGCCCACCAAAAATGCAACAAGCCACACAGACAGATCTGATTAACTTATTGATGCAATTAAACAACTCACAAAAGATGTGCAAATTCTTAAACTGCACGTTGTCTATCAAGAACATGATAAGGGTTATGCTGATCCACGCCATGCAGCTCGCTTGATTTTTTATGACGTGAATATGAACATTCTGACTTCTCCAGAGGTGACAGAGGCAGAGACAGATACCGCCGGCCTCCATAAGTGTCTCCTGTCTGAGATGTTCGCTCTTCTACACCCACCTATCATCCACCCAGCAGATCGCTGAGGGACAACAGCTGCGCCAGACGTTCACCGGACCACCAACACTCACCTACACCTCCATCATCGCCACCTTGTCGTCATTAGAACATCTCCAGCTACGAGAGAAGTTCTAGACCAGGGGTCGGCAACCTTTACCACTCAAAGAGCCATTTTGACCCGTTTCACAAAATAAAGAGAACAATGGGAGCCACAAAACTCTTTTGAAATTTAAAATAAAATAACACTGCATACAAAGTTTTTTTTTGCTTTGTGCTATGTATAAACCAGGAGTCTCAGACACGCGGCCCGCACTTAAATATGAAAATGTAATGTTAGTGCGGCCCGCAAGTTTAATATGAATGCCGCTTGACAGCATCACACTTGCCAACCCTCCCAATTTTTCCGGGACACTTTCGAATTTCAGAGCAATTATTCTCTCGAATGTCTGCTGATTTTCACCCAAACAACAATAATAAGGGCACTGCCTGTGCCCTCTACAACCTGTACAAACAGCTTGCCAGCCCAGTCACACGATGTATGCGGCTTCTGCAGACACACATAAGTGACTGCAAGGCATACTTGGGCAGGGTTGGGGGTGGGGGGGGGGGCAGGGTTTGATGGTAGCGGGGGTGTATAATGTAGCCCGGAAGAGTTAGGGATGCATGGGATTCTGGGTATTTGTTCTGTTGTGTTTATGTTGTGTTACAGTGCGGATGTTCTCCCGAAATGTGTTTGTCATTCTTGTTTGGTGTGGGTTCACAGTGTGGCGCATATTAGTAAGAGTGTTAAAGTTGTTTATAGCACAGCCCTCAGTGTAACCTGTATGGCTGTTGACCAAGTATGCCTTGCAGTCTCTTACGTGTGTAAGCAGAGCCCGCATACTACATGTGACCGGGCCGGCACGCAGATAGCATGGTGTAAAAGCGGACGCCACGACATTTTGGAGAGGACGTTAAAGGCAGTGCCATCACGGCACGCCCTCAATATTGATGTCCGGGTGAAAATCGGAGAATGTTTGCCCCGGGAGGTTTCCGGGAGAGGCACTGAAATCCGGAAACCTCCCGGAAAAATCGGGGGGGTCGGCAAGTATGAAGCTGAGCCGCATCAGAGTGATCAAAGAGCCGCATGCGGCTCCGGAGCCGCGGGTTGCCGACCCCTGTTCTAGACCATACAGTCCAGGCAGATGGCAGCCGTCTCATCACCATGGTGTCAGATCTTCACCCTGCCATGACTATGACCGTGACTCTCCCTATAACTCAAGTAGACACAGGTCACCCACTACACACTCAGATAGACTAAGACAGTATGACAGAAAACAGCATGTGATGTTTAATGACGGCTGCAGTCAACAGGGAAACTAATGGTAGCAAGCACTGAGGGCCAAGCTCCTGCTTCTTTTAATGAGGCCCACCCCAAACCAGTACAATTCACATGTAAGAAATTCACACTTTAAGGTGCTTGCCATTATTGAAAATGTCGCCATTGAAGTGTTTGTAGATTCTGATTCAGACATCTCACTCATTAGTGAAGTGTTTACAATATCCATTTCCTTTTTGAGGACCAAAAACTTACAGCGACCCCAAGTTGTTCCTAGAGCTGTCACAGGTGTCTACCTGGACAATTTACGTACCCTCGCTATGAATATCAGACTTGGCAGTGAGATGTTCACACACACTGTCCAAGTAGTCAGAAATGTCACACAGCCAGTAATACACACTTTGCTGTTTTGGACTTGAAAGAGGGTCTCCTTAAAGTAGGTAACCAAGCTAGCGTCCCACTTCTCAGTGCTACTGAGACTAACCCTTTGTGTTGCAACAACATTACTGTTACATGTCACATGACAAAGAGAAGACAGCCTTTAACAGTGGCAGCGGACTTAACCAGTTCAAAGTTATGCCCATGGGACTGACCAACGCTTTTACATTTCAAATACTAATGGAGCTAGTCCTTTCAGTGACCACTTGCAAAGCTTTGAGGTTTTTAACCAGTTTCGCACAGCTGGTCTCAAACTAACAGCCAAGAAGTGTCATCTGGCCCAAACTGAAGTAACTTGCCTTGGCCATGTTGTCTCGAGGCGCTGACTTCAGCCTGACGCCATGAATTTGGAAAAGGTACGAAAGTGGCCAACACCCAGGACCGCCATGGAAGTAGAGCATTCATTAGATGTGCTCTTACCACCGGTAGGTTTGTCAGGAACTTATCTGTCATTGCTGCCCCACTGCACTTATTGACTCATAAGGGTGCTATTTTCAATTTAATGTGAAGACGCATTCCAGTCACTCAAACATGCTCTCACTAACCCACCAGTTGTAGCGCATCCAAACTTTCTTGCTATACACTGATGTGTCACTACAGAGCATTGGTGCAGTGTTAGCACAGCGTAAAGACAGTAGGGAATATGTTATCGCCTATGCAAGCCACACGCTGAGCTCGTCTGAAAGAAAATGGTCTACTTTTGATAGTGAACTTTTTGCAGTTGTTTGGTGTGTGAGACAGTTTAAACACCTTCCTTTCCGGCAGTTCCTTTGTGGTGATCACGGACCATAAGCCCCTCCTGATCATAAAGAAATCCCCAGTGGATAACGACACTACCGGAAGACGAAGTAGATGGGTTCTAGAACGACATGTCTATAGTTACACCATAACTCACAGACAAGGTAAACAGCATGCCAATGCTGACGCCCAGTCTAGGCGTCTTAGCGTACACAACAATCAGGACAAAGCAATGCGTTACTGTAACCGTCACTGACACAGACAAAAACAACAGTCTTATTAATCCTGACATTGGCAACACTCTGTCTACTGACATTGACCTTTTACAAAGACAGCAATGCGATGACAAGTGCCTCGACACAGTCATTTCATGGTTAAATAACAGTGCAAGTAGACCCTCTATTGATAAACTACGACATTGTTCCTCCTCACTACGAAAACTGTGGCATGAGTATCCCAACTTAACCATCAGACATGGGATTCTCTGTAGAAAGTCAAAACGGAGTCCTCACTCGCCTACAGACTTTCAAGTTGTTTTGCCTACCGCTTTACTTCCCACTGCTTTGACAGCTTTACACGGGAATCAATTTAGTGTGCCTGGCTTCAAAGAGCCAGGCACATCTGTTATTGGCCATACATGTGTTATGATCCGCTGCCCGGATCATAGTTTTACGTTTTCAAGTCACATGTGTTTTCAGCACCTTGTTTTGTTTCTGTTGCCATGACGGCAGATTATGTGCTCAGCTGCCTCTGGTTAGTGTTCGAGACGCTCACCTGTTGTCCGGGCACTAATCAGAGGGCTATTTAGTCTTCGCCCGGGCAGCACTCTGCCTGGCTTCCTAATTTGCTTTCACGCAACAGCTAACGACCACCTTGTTTTCTGCTAGCTTTCAGGCTATGCTATTTTGCTTGCTAGCTCCCACGCTAGTCGTTTTTGTTTTTTTCTCCTGCCTGATTTAGTTCCAAAATAAATCATTTTCCTACCTGCAAGCTGTGTCCGAGCCCGTCTGCATCCTTGGGAGAACACCTCGCACCACGATGCGACCCGGTCGTTACAGTAGGAAGCCAGCAAGAAGTTCTCCCGCAACGAGCACGTCGGAGGAGATGGACGAAGGTGCGTGGATGGTGTTGCGAGCAATGGAGGCGGAGACTCTCCGCTATTCCCCCTCGGAGCGCCAGGACCTGATCTGGGGTCCTAACGGAAAGTTGGTCCCAATCCACTCCGTTTGGCCCGAGGACATCGCCACACCTCCGCACCACCGGACGCGTCAGCGAAGACGGAAGCCACCCAAGAGGTCTTCACTTCGCCGCCAAGACGCGCCACTCCCTCAAACTCCTCCACCGGTACACACCAAGCTACATTCAGCCCAAGATTCCCCTCTTCAAAGGTCTGTTAATCTCATCAACTACCTTACCGAAGACTGTTATGACTGGCCTGTCAATCACTGGGACTGCAGCTATGACGTCATTCCGTCGGCACCCCCTGATGACACGCCGCTTGATGACGTTGTCCCGTCCATTTTGGATGACGTCATAGACAAAGACTTTTTTAGACATTATGTCAATTCTTCCTGCCAGCCATTTTCAAGTGACTTTAATTCTAAGATTAAGCTTTATCAGGACATTTTTTTAAGGACTAAATCTAGTCAGTCCCAGTCTCAAGTGGGGGGTGACAAGAGACATTTTGGACAATTTAGAGGAGAGGATTCTGCCCTCCCCCTGTCCTCCCTCCACCCACCCTTGAAGACGGTTCCAATCCGCAAGGAGCGCGTCTGGGATCCGCTTTTTGAGGGGGGGGCTAGTACTGGGAGCTGTGCGAGTGGGGTGGCACAACGGCGTGCTAAGCCGCAACCTCCTGCTCGGCCACCGCCACCTGTCCTTCGGCGGGCTAAGCCGCAACCTCCTGCTCGGCCACCGCCACCAGTCCGTCTGCGTGCTAAGCCACAACCTCCTGCTCGGCCACCGCCACCTGCCCTTCGGCGGGCTAAGCCACAACCTCCTGCTCGACTGGTTCTCGCACCAGTACCTGCACCACGACTGGTTCTCGCACCAGTACCTGCACCTCGACTGGTTCTCGCACCAGTACCTGCACCTCGACTGGTTCTCGCACCAGTACCTGCACCACGACTGGTTCTCGCACCAGTACCTGCACCACGACTGGTTCTCGCACCAGTACCTGCACCACGACTGGTTCTCGCACCAGTACCTGCACCACGACTGGTTCTCGCACCAGTACCTGCACCACGACTGGTTCTCGCACCAGTACCTGCACCACGACTGGTTCTCGCACCAGTACCTGCACCACGACTGGTTCTCGCACCAGTACCTGCACCACGACTGGTTCTCGCACCAGCACCTGCACCACGACTGGTTCTCGCACCAGCACCTGTACCACGACTGGTTCTCGCACCAGCACCGGCTGCCACGACAGCGACTCCGGCTGCCACGACAGCGACTCCTGCTGCCACGACAGCGACTCCTGCTGCCACGACAGCGACTCCTGCTGCCACGACAGCGACTCCTGCTGCCACGACAGCGACTCCTGCTGCCACGACAGCGACTCCGGCTGCCACGACAGTGACTCCGGCTGCCACGACAGCGACTCCGGCTGCCACGACAGTGACTCCTGCTGCCACGACAGCGACTCCTGCTGCCACGACAGCAGCGACTCCTGCTGCCACGACAGCAGCGACTCCTGCTGCCACGACAGCGGCGACTCCGGCTGCCACGACGGCGACTCCTCCGGCTGCCACGGCGACGTCGACACCTACTGCTTCCACGGCGACGTCTCAGCGACCTCGAGTGGTCCGGCTGCGCAAGCAGCTCTCTCAGAGGACTCAGAGGCTGCTGAAATTCTGGCGCCACTCACGCCCACCTTCTCGGCGGCCACGAATGTGGCCTTACCGTGGTCGCCCGCCTCGCCCGCCTCGCCAGCGGCGGCGGCGTTCCATTCGCCGCCGCCACCTGACCCTTCCCCGGTGGATTCGGGGACACGTGGCCTGGCGACCCACCACCAAGTCACCCCCCCGCCCGCCCTTGACTCGTGAACTTTTTGCTTGTTTTTTTTTCGGGTTCCAGTTGTTTTTTTTGTTTTCAAGGGACATCTGGAATCTGTCCTTTTAGGGGGGGGTACTGTTATGATCCGCTGCCCGGATCATAGTTTTACGTTTTCAAGTCACATGTGTTTTCAGCACCTTGTTTTGTTTCTGTTGCCATGACGGCAGATTAAGCTCAGCTGCCTCTGGTTAGTGTTCGAGACGCTCACCTGTTGTCCGGGCACTAATCAGAGGGCTATTTAGTCTTCGCCCGGGCAGCACTCTGCCTGGCTTCCTAATTTGCTTTCACGCAACAGCTAACGACCACCTTGTTTTCTGCTAGCTTTCAGGCTATGCTATTTTGCTTGCTAGCTCCCACGCTAGTCGTTTTTGTTTTTTTCTCCTGCCTGATTTAGTTCCAAAATAAATCATTTTCCTACCTGCAAGCTGTGTCCGAGTCCGTCTGCATCCTTGGGAGAACACCTCGCACCACGATGCGACCCGGTCGTTACAACATGTCATGTAATGTACATACCTTCTGTACTGAATGCTTACCATGGCAAACCCGAGGTTGACCCACTCCACATGAACGCAACCCACTGCAATCAATCCAAGCAGACAGGGCTTTCAAAAAGTTGCGGCTGATACTACTGAGTTAGCTATTACATCTCAGGGCAACAGGTACAGTATGTGCTTGTGTTATATCATACTGTGTTTTGCATTACTATGTGTATGTTTAGCTGAACTGCAGACAGTGTTATTATGCATGTTTGTGTATTGTATATAGGATGTCGGTATGCCATAATTGCATTCTGTACTTTTGTGTCCATTTTTCCTTCGGTATGTTTTGAAATGGGGACATGTCATTTGTTAGCATAGGATGACTGTAACATTTGATTTAGTATGTTATTCTATTTATGTATGGAAAGTAATTTATGTTAGGCAGGAATTACTATTATTTTCAAGTAACACAATTGTTGTATTTTGTCATTTATTTTATTTATCCCCTCCTGCATCTTTGGTTCCTACCGGTTGTTTCTGTGTGCCCGAATAGGGAATGGACGAGGGAGGAGATAGAGAGAAAAAAAAGAAGAAAACACAGCACGAGACGTGTGGAGTGTTGCTGTGCTGTGTGTGTGAAATAAAGTGGAGTTAAAGGTGACCTTCCGTTGTGGTACTTCTAGCAAGGAAGACAACAAAACTATCATCTAAACAACTCAACTGTAACCTGCCTTCAACCCACCGCCTCCGAAGTTGGTGAAAGACCAGATAATAGGGTTACAGGGACGGCGTGGCGAAGTTGGTAGAATGGCCGTGCCAGCAATCGGAGGGTTGCTGGTTACTGGGGTTCAATCCCCACCTTCTACCATCCTCGTCACGTCCGTTGTGTCCTTGGGCAAGACACTTCACCCTTGCTCCTGATGGCTGCTGGTTAGCGCCTTGCATGGCAGCTCCCGCCATCAGTGTGTGAATGTGTGTGTGAATGGGTGAATGTGGAAATACTGTCAAAGCGCTTTGAGTACCTTGAAGGTAGAAAAGCGCTATACAAGTATAACCCATTTATCATTTATTTACACTATTAAATAACTTTTACTACAAATGAATATTGGTTCTCATAGCACTTAGTCAGTGATGCGTTCACAGCAACACAGAACGTCGGACAACTTCAACACCACACAAAGTGCAAATTCCAGGTTGTTACACTACGACTCCTCAATCAAATGTGTGCTTCTTCTACTGTCATTTATTAAAAATGTTAATGTATAGATATGTATCATGAAATGCTCATAAAAAGATGTATTTTACAGACAGAAAGTTACAAGAAAGTACTTCATCTCATGCTTACATCTCATTGTTCAACAGGAGAATGTTTTAAAGGCCTACTGAAATGAATTTTTTTATTTAAACGGGGATAGCAGATCCATTCTATGTGTCATACTTGATCATTTCGCGATATTGACATATTTTTGCTGAAAGGATTTAGTATAGAACAACGACGATAAAGTTTGCAACTTTTGGTCTCTGATAAAAAAAAGCCTTGCCCCTACCGGAAGTAGCATGACGTAGTCAGTTGTTCGCCTCCTCGTATTTTCCTATTGTTTTCAACGCAGCTAGAGCGATTCGGACTGAGAAAGCGACGATTACCCCATTAATTTGAGCGAGGATGAAAGATTCGTGGATGAGGAACGTTAGAGTGACGGACTAGAATGCAGTGCAAGACATATCTTTGTTCGCTCTGACCGTAACTTAGGTACAAGCTGGCTCATTGGATTCGACACTCTTTTTTTTCTATTGTGGATCACGGATTTGTATTTTAAACCACCTCGGATACTATATCCTCTTGAAAATGAGAGTCGAGAACGCGAAATGGACATTCACAGTGACTTTTATCTCCACGACAATGCATCGGCGAAGCTCTTTAGCTACTGAGCTAACGTGATAGCATCTGGCTCAAATGCAGATAGAAACAAAATAAATAAATCCCTGACTGGAAGGATACACAGAAGATCAACAATACTATTAAACCATGTACATGTAACTACACGGTTAATAATTCTCAGCCTGGCAAAGCTTAACAATGCTGTTGCTAACGACGCTGAAGCTAACTTAGCAACCGGACCTCACAGAGCTATGATAAAAACATTAGCGCTACACCTACGCCAGCTAGCCCTCATCTGCTCATCAACACCCGTGCTCACCTGCGTTCCAGCGATCGACGGCGCGACAAAGGACACCCGATCACAGATGCGGTTGGCGGCTAGCGTCGGCTAGCGCGTCTGCTATCCAAGTAAGTACTCCTTGTTGTGTTGCTACTGCCAGCCACTAATACACCGATCCCACCTACAACTTTCTTCTTTGCAGTCTCCATTGTTCATTAAACAAATTGCAAAAGATTCACCAACGCAGATGTCCAGAATACTGTGGAATTATGAGATGAAAACAGAGCTATTTTGTATTGTTTTCAATGGGGTACCGATACTTCTGTTTCACTGGCTACGTCACGCGCATACGTCATCATCCAAAGCCTTTTCAACCGGAAGTTTAGCGGGAAATTTCAAATTGCACTTTATAAGTTAACCCGGCCGTACTGGCATGTGTTGCAATGTTAAGATTTCATCATTGATATATAAACTATCAGACTGCGTGGTCGGTAGTAGTGGGTTTCAGTAGGCCTTTAAGGGATCTCTGAAAGGGGTACAAATTATTTCTAAAGCAGGACCCTCAGCCAAACATACAATAGTATTACACAACTCATGAAAAACAAGATGTTTCTCAGAAGGATTTTTTTTTTTACATTTGTTTGCTTTATACATTTATGTTAATTTTGGCTTCTGTTAACCGTCACATTCCTTTTTGTTGTATTAAATATTTGTTTGTGCACATTTAACTTTAGTCTCTTCTCCCCCTTGGCGGTTGCGGCCCAAAGCCAGCCGTAACATAAATACAAAAGTATCCAATAATGTTTACTTTATGGATGTTGCAATCAGGTTAATACCTGTATGTTGTCGATTCTGATACCGTTCATTTATGAGTGGGATTGGCCGATACCAATCACAAGTATTAACTGTAATTTTTTTCAATGTGTTTATGGTGGATTCTGTTGACAGTTTAACAATATCAAAACCATATTTAAAATAGTTCCTTATTCTCTTTTATTACATAAAATTGTTTGATCGAAACAAAGTCACAAAAACTATCGACTACACTTTTAAACCCTTTGGTTTGTGTCCTCAAAGTCCTTCTGTGTCCAAATAATTGTTCCCTGAGTTTGTAAACATGAAAAAACACAACAAAAAAATGATTTTGAGAAAAGAAAAATATTGATCTAATCACTCTAGTATCATATACTGATACTACCCTTGGTATCAGCACCACCAATTTATGAATCGATCCCCCCTCCTCTTAGGTGTCGTGTACTGACCATGACAACACCAACAGTTGTTGATATATTATGCTTTCTCTAAATCTTATTTATGTACTTGTCAATTTCCTGTTGAAATCTGCTTACTTTCTTATGTAACGTGGTTCCATCTAACTTTACTAAGAACGTATTTCTTGGTGAAGCTAGCCTAGCGGTTAGCTTAGCTATTAGTATACCTGTTCATGGCCTGCTCTCACTGTGTAAAATGTTTAGCCTCGTCCCCCAGTAATAATAGTATTGATAGCGATACTTAAGATATTAAGGAATGCAGTTTATTTGCTGCAATGGAGGTGATTATTATCAGTTTAGGGGACCAGCGCCACACTGTGTATGGAGACACGTAGTTAGCTTTTAGGATTTGTATCTGCACGAGACGTCACGTGCGACAAAGGTTTGGAAATATGGCACCGTTTGATTTTACGTGACAGACTTTGGTCGGTACCTACAGTACAGGCCAAAAGTTTGGACACACCTTCTTATTTCAATGCATTGTCTTTATTTTCGTGACTATTTACTTTGTAAATTGTCACTGAAGGCATCAAAACTATGACATCTGTGAGATAAAAACCCTTTTTAGGTGACTACCTATTGAAGCTAAGGCTGCAGCTAACGATTATTTTTCTATCGATTAATCTATAGATTATTTTTTTCGATTAATCGGTTAATCTATAGATTATTTGTTTCGATTAATCTATAGATTATTTTTCCTTTTACCGATTATTTTTTTATTTAAAATGAAGATGAAAAAATAAATGTAGGCCCGTTTTTTCAAAAGGCATGGCTTTTATTTACAAAAAAAAAGAAGTATGGCCACTCAGTCAACATTGACAACAACATGACAAAATATTCTGTAACAATGTAAACATTTAAAACTTTTAACATTTAACAAAATTAAAAGTAGCTTATTTGCTTTTTAATGTGCAAATATAAAAGTAAACATCCAGTGCAAATCTTTATATTCTGCAATAGTATAAGCATTTCAAAAGTAAAAGTATTGCTTATTTTGCTTTAAAATGTGCAAAAATAAAGATAAACATCCAATACAAAAAAGTGCAAAACGAAATATTCTGTAACAACAGTGTAAACATTTCAACAAAAGTGAAAGTATTGCTTATTTGCTAAAATGTGCAAAAATAAAGATAAATATCCAATACAAAAAAGTGCCAATCTAAATATTCTGGAGCACTGTAAACATTAAGTATTGCTTTTAAAATGTGCAAAATAAACATCCAGTCCAACACAGTACACAATAACCAATTCTACTCATTCCAGTGAGTGACTAACAGTTGTAATGAAGAAAGGTTAGCATGTGTACATGCTCTGGTTCTTTTTTTGTTTACAATATTCCCAGCAGCTGAAAATAGGCGCTCAGAAGGGGTCGATGTGGCTGGAACTGAGAGGTAATTAGCCTTCACCTCAAGCCAGGACTGCGAGTGAGCTGAGCTGCAGTTTAAGTTTCTAGAAGGTCAACGGGCTCATAGTGATGTTACTAGTAGTTGACTGGGAGGTGTTTATTATCATTTGGGGAGAGTCCGCTGCCTGATGCTCACCTGCTAAACACCTATCTGCTCGACGCTGAAGCGCTGACTACATGCACTCTGAATACGCACTGCTGATTGGTTGGTAACATTTTGAATACGCACTGCTGATTGGCTGATAACGCTTTGTGTGTACCAATCAGATGGTTGTGTGGGTGGGACAATGCTGTGTGCTGAGACAGAAGCAGAAGGAGCAAAGCAGCTTGTTAAGACTTTAGCTTTAGCTTAGAAACTCGTTCGGTACACCCCCGTACCGAACCGAAAGCCCCGTACCGAAACGGCTCAATACAAAACACGTACCGTTACACCCCTAGCAGATACAAATGACACATTCATTGTTTTGTGTAATGATGACAACGTATGCTCACGCGGACGATTGACTAGTTGATGGTTTTCTTTTCAAATGTTCGTTCATAGCCGTTGTGCTGCTATGATAGGCCATTTCCGCTCGACACAGCGTGCATACAACAACATTATTAGGCCGTGTATTGAAATACTCCCACACTTTTGACGACTTTTGGCGTGATTTTTTCCCCCCTCGCTCGCACCACCTGCTTTGCGGTCCGCCATGACGGTAGTGTGACGTAAATATGCAACGCGTCGACGCACAAAAATGGCGTTGACGTATTTACGTAACCGATGACGTCGATGACGTCGACTACGTCGACGCGTCGTTTCAGCCTTAATTGAAGCTCATCCAGAGAATGCCAAGAGTGTGCAAAACAGTAATCAGAGCACAGGGTGGCTATTTTGAAGAAACTAGAATACAAAATATGCGCTCGGTTATTTCACCTTTTTTTGTTAAGTACATAACTCCACATCATAACTCCACATCATAGTTTTGATGCCTTCAGTGACAATCTACAACGTAAATCATGGGTGTCAAAGTTAGGGCCCGCGAATGAATTATCTATGGCCCTCAGGATGATATTTGATTACCGTATTTTCCGGACTATAAGTCGCTCCGATATATAAGTCGCACCGGCCAAAAATGCATAATAAAGAAGGAAAAAAACATATTTAAGTCGCACTGCAGTATAAGTCGCATTTTTGGAGGAAATTAATTTGATAAAACCCAACACCAAGAATAGACATTTGAAAGACAATTTAAAATAAATAAAAGAATAGTGAACAACAGGCTGAATAAGTGTACGTTATATGACGCATAAATAACCAACTGAGAACATGCCTGGTATGTTAACGTAACATATTATGGTAAGAGTCATTCAAATAACTATAACATATAGAACATGCTATACGTTTACCAAACAATCTGTCACTCCTAATCGCTAAATCCGATGAAATCTTATACGTCTAGTCTCTTACGTGAATGAGCTAAATAATATTATTTGATATTTTACATTAATGTGTTAATAATTTCACACATAAGTCACTCCTGAGTATAAGTCGCACACCGGGCCAAACTATGAAAAAAACTGCGACTTATAGTCCGAACAATACGGTAGTATTGTAACCGGCCCGCAGGCCACAGCCGCCTGCTGCTGTTTTGCACGCACCAATACTCCATCAGTGTTGGCGCTAGGAATTTTCAAAATGGGGTACCAGGGACCCCATCAAGTCATAAAAATGGGGTCCCACAGTAAATGTTTGGGGTCCCACTTTTTTGTAAGCATTTTGAAAACAAAGGATAAATGTATGCATTATTCTGTTATATCTCACATTCTATATTGTCATTTGGAAAAAGGTTGTCATAAACGTTACTTAATTCATTAAAAAAAAATTATACGAAAGAAAACACATTTTTATGCATATGGAAATGTATTCAGTTATAAACATTCATCCACTTTCTTCTTTCCTTCATGGATCTAAACTTTGCCTGTATTTTTTTCTATATTTTTATTGTAATATTTTCAGAATGTGTTTGTTCTATTTTTGTCACGGCCCAGGCGCACTACAGTGCGCATTCATCTGTGCGCTGCACGGACCTGCGCGCGCCACTCCGGCTGCAGCAGGCGGCTGCTATCAATCAGCAATCTGTTGCTGCGTTCCGGGCTAGAACGTAGTTATCTGTTCCGTACAGTAAGCCTACTCGTGTCTAGCTCTATGCTCACTCTCTCACTCTTTGTGTTCTTCCCCGTCGTGCTCATTGTGTCGTCATCCAGCATCCCGTTTTCCTTCCCCGTTGTCGAGCAGTGTGTCTCGTCTTCCCGGATCCCCTCTGGACTCTCTGCTGCCTCTCTGGATCTCGACCTCACGCCTGCCCTCTGACCACGACGCCTCGCTCCAGCCCTTGCACCTTCGGAGCCTATCTTGTCCTATCTTGAACTTCCGCCTCTCACTCAACACGCACCTTCAACAACTCCCGGTAGCACTCAACATATAATCACTACACATAGTCGCACACATATACATTTTGGCTTAGTTACACGCCTCATTACATATTGTTTATTATAATAAATAGAGCTAAACGACGCCCTGCATTCTGTGCCGTCCCCTTCTTCCCCCTGTACCGTAACAATTTTTGGCCAAAGTAAGACAAAGAAAACAATCTGAAGTTGTCTTTATTTTTTTGTTTTAATGCTATGATTTTAATAGTCCGGCCCGCGTGTGCACAGATTTTACTCCAAGCTAAAATGAGTTTGACACCCCTGACGTAAATAGTCATGAAAATGAAGAAAACCATTGAATGAGAAGGTGTGTCCAAATTTTAGGCCTGTACTGTATATAAAAGTAGCAACTTTGGTATCCATCCTTACATATACACTCATTGTAACACAAAAGATGCCCAGTTGGATGCATGATGGTCATCTATGTCCATGCAATGCTGCTTCACTTTTTACTCACAACCCAATTGATTGACTTGCCTATACAATGTAACTGAGAGCAGCCACTGCCTTTAATGAGTGCTGACCCCTAAAAGACAATAGTGTGATTACCTCGTTCCTCTCAGTGAGTGTTTAAAATTAGGCCAGTGTGACACCCTGGGGCAGATGTGGGCCACCAGACACAGTGCAGTGTGTCGGTGTTCGATTCCCAGTATGCAGACCAGCATCCTCTCATGTGCAGCAGCGCCACTTGGCCGGCTAATAAATGCATGAAGAGGAATTTGATGCACTTACACTACATAATCCATTACGGGGCTGGAAATGGCCATTGAAAACTGAACCACCCCCTCCCTGACTCTTCCTCCTCCCCCTTTATCCCCCTTTCATCCCACGTCACCCGTGTGGTGCAGGCCGAGATTCTCCCACTTCCGACATGCAGGCTAATGCCTAAATAATGCACAATCGCCTCCTTTGTGCGTCGCCACAGCGTAAATAGCACACATCGAGGCACAGCCATGTTGGATCGCACAACAACGAAGCATGCCCACGGAGCACTTTCATCCCCCTAGAAGGCCTCCCACGCACCCCCGCAGCCACCACCGTTCGAACACGGATGTGTACAACCGGACATCGTCTTACCTTACAGTCCAGTACGAGATGTCCTAATAGGCGGTCCATGGCACGTCGCTGTATGCGTCTAAAGGCCGGAAAAAGATGTCGGTAGCATCATCAACAGCATCCTCAGTCAGCTCGATGAGGCAGCGATGGCCGGTGGCGGCGGGGAGGATGAAGAAGAGGATGCTGGTCGGAGTGGAGCCCCGCCCTCCGCACCACGCAGCTCGTGATGAGATCACTGGTTTCCGCCGCAGTCCACCAACATCCGGCTTGGCTGTGGGATAATGCTTTTATAATGTACACCAAGGATATTAAAAACTGACAAGTTAGATAGTACATTTAAATTAATTTACCTGTTTCTGTGGATTTTTATTTTATTTTATTGCAGTAATAAGAACAATAATAAATAATATGTTGGTGCATTGATTTTTTCATGTTTTTTGTCGGGTTTTTTTCCAATAAAAAAATTGCAAATAATATTTGGATCAATGTTTGATTCATTCATGGTTTTTCTTTTTTTCTTTTCAATAAATAATATCCATCCCTCCATCCATTTTCTTGTTCCTTTCGGGGTCGTGGGGGGTGCTGGAGCCTATCTCAGCTGCATTCGAGCGGAAGGCGGGGTACACCCTGGACAAGTCACCACCTCATCACAGGGCCAACACAGATACACAACATTCACACTCACACACTAGAGCCAATTTAGTGTTGCAAATAATAAATATATGATATAATTTGATTGTTTCATTCATGTTTTTAATATATACATATATATATATATATATATATATATATATATATATATATATATATATATATATATATATATATATATATATATATATATATATATATATATACATACATATGTTTTCAATAGGCAGCACGGTGGTACAGGGGTTAGAATGCGTTAGGTCCTGGGTTCGATCCTGGGTTCAAGATCTTTCTGTGTGGAGTTTGCATGTCCTCACCGTGACTGCGTGGGTTCTCTCCGGGTACTCCAGCTTCCTCCCACCTCCAAAGACATGCACCTGGGGATAGGGATAGGCTAGATTGTTTCATTCATGTTTTTAATGTATATATGCAGCACGGCGTTACAGGGGTTAGTGCGTGTGCCTCACAATACGAAGGTCCTAGGTTCGATCCTGGGCTCGGGATCTTTCTGTGTGGAGTTTGCATGTTCTCCCCGTTACTACATGGGTTCTCTCCGGGTACTCCGGCTTGATTGGCAACACTAAATGGTCCCTAGTGTGTGAATGTGAGTGTGAATGTTGTCTGTCTATCTGTGTTGGCCCTGCGATGAGGTGGGGACTTGTCCATGGTGTACCCTGCCTTCCACCCGAATGCAGCTGAGATAGGCTCCAGCACCCCCCGAGACCCCAAAAGGGACAAGCGGTAGAAAATGGATGGATGTTTTCAATAGGCAGCACGGTGAAACAGGGGTTAGTGCGTGTGCCTCACAATACGAAGGTCCTGGGTTCGATCCTGGGCTCAGGATCTTTCTGTACGGAGTTTGCATGTTCTGTCTATCTGTGTTGGCCTTGTTATGAGGTGGTGACTTGTCCAGGGTGAACCCCGCCTTCCGCCCGTGTGCAGCTGAGATAGGCTCCAGCAACCCCGCTATAGGGACAAACGGTAGAAAATGGATGGATGGATGGATGTTTTCAATAAATTATGTATTTTTACTTATTTTTGAAAAAATACTGTTTATATTTTTACTAACTTAAATAATGCTAAAAATGTATTCTTAATGTATATTTTTTATTCATAATTGATGCATAATAATCTAGCAATGCATTATTGTTTGCAATTACATATTTATGAAATTATCAATTAAAGTTTACTTATATAGCCCTTAATCACAAGTGTCTCAAAGGACTGCACAAGCCACAACAACATCCTTGGCTCAGATCACACATCCGGGCAAGAAAAAAACTCAACCCAATGGTAACAACGTTCTCCCCCCCTCGGTGACCAGTGCAATGGATGCTGAGTGGATCTAGTTAATCATGTAAGAGTTCAGTCTATAATCGGGCCAGCAGGGGATAATCTTGAATGTAAACATGTCGGGGCGCAGAGACGTCACTTTTAAGGTATGGAATTCTTTCCCATTCTTGCTTGATGTACAGCTTAAGTTGTTCAACAGTCCGAGGTCCCCGTTGTCGTATTTTAGGCTTCATAATGCGCCACACACTTTCAATGGGAGACAGGTCTGCACTACAGGCAGGCCTGTCTAGTACCCGCACTCTTTTAGAAGCCATGCTGTTGTAACATGTGGCTTGGCATTGTCTTGCTGAAATAAGCAGGGGCGTCCCTGATAACGTTGCTTGGATGGCAACATATTTTGCTCCAAAACCTGTATGTACCTTTCAGCATTAATAGTGCCTTTACAGATGTGTAAGTTACCCATGCCTTGGGCACTAATACACCCCCATACCATCAGAAATGCTGGCTTTTGAACTTTACGCCTATAACAATCCGGATGGTTGTTTTCCTCTTTGTTCTGGAGGACACGACAGCCACAGTTTCCAAAAACAATTTGAAATGTGGACTCGTCAGACCAAAGAACACTTTTCCAGTTTGCATGAGTCCATCTTAGATGAGCTCGGGCCTAGCAAAGCTGGCGGCGTTTCTGGGTGTTGTTGATAAATGGCGTTTGCTTTGCATAGTAGAGTTTTAACTTCCACTTACAGATGGAGCGATGAACTGTAGTTACTGACAGTGGTTTTCTGAAGTGTTCCTGGGCCCATGTGGTGATATCCTTTACACACGGATGTCGCTTTTTGATGCAGTACCACCTGAGGGATCGAAGGTCCATAATATCATCGCTTACGTGCAGTGATTTCTCCAGATTCTCTGACCCTTTTGATGATATAATGGACCATAGATGGTGAAATCCCTAAATTCCTTGCAATAGCTCGTTGAGAAATGTTGTTCTTAAACTGTTCGACAATTTGCTCACGCATTTGTTCACAAAGTGGTGACCTTTGCCCCATCCTTGTTTGTCAATGACTGAGCATTTCATGGAAGTGAAGTGAAGTGAATTATATTTATATAGCGTTTTTTCTCTAGTGACGCAAAGCGCTTTACATAGTGAAACCCAATATCTGAGTTACATTTAAACCAGTGTGGGTGGCACTGGGAGCAGGTGGGTAAAGTGTCTTGCCCAAGGACACAACAGCAGTGACTAGGATGGCGGAAGCGGGGATCGAACCTGGAACCCTCAAGTTGCTGGCAGGGCCGCTCTACCAACCGAGCTATACCGCTATGGAAGCTGCTTTTGTGCCCAATCATGGCACCCACCTGTTCCCAATGAGTCTGTTCACCTGTGGGATGTTCCAAATAAGTGTTTGATGAGCATTCCTCAACTTTTTAAGTCTTTTTTGTCACTTGTGCCAGTTTTTTTAAACTTGTTGCAGGCATCAAATTCCAAATGAGCTAATATTTGCAAAAAATAACAACGTTTTCTAGTTCGAACGTTAAGTATCTTGTCTTTGCAGTGTATTCAATTGTATATAAGTTGAAAAGGATTTGCAAATCATTGTATTCTGTTTTTATTTACGATTTACACAACGTGTCAACTTCACTGGTTTTGGGGTTTGTAAATGAGAGTTTAAGAGTTCTGGTTTCTTCTGTAAATGTAATTTAAATCCTGTACATAATAAATATATGTTGAATAGAATACAGTAATGTAATAATAAATATATCTTATCATTGTATTGATTCATTCATGTTATTATGTATCTTTACTTTATGTTTGATAAATACTGTTTACATTTTTACCAACTTAAATAGAGTTTACAAATGTAATCGTAATTTATTTTTCATTCATAATGGATTCAAAATAATCTGGCAATCCACTATTGTTTACACTTACAGTCGTGGTCAAAAGTTTACATACACTTGTGAAGAACATAATGTCATGGCTGTCTTGAGTTTCCAATAATTTCTACAACTCTTATTTTTTTGTGACAGAGTGATTGGAGCACATACTTGTTGGTCACAAAAACATTCATGAAGTTTGGTTCTTTTATAATTTATTATGGGTCTACTGAAAATGTGACCAAATCTGCTGAGTCAAAAGTATACATACAGCAATGTTAATATTTGGTTACATGTCCCTTGGCAAGTTTCACTGCATTAAGGCGCTTTTGGTAGCCATCCACAAGCTTCTGGTTGAATTTTTGACCACTCCTCTTGACAAATATGGTGCAGTTCAGCTAAATTTGTTGGTTTTCTGACATGGACTTGTTTCTTCAGCATTGTCCACATGTTGTCAATGGGGTTTAAGTCAGGACTTTGGGAAGGCAATTCTAAAACCTTAATTGTAGCCTGATTTAGCCATTCCTTTACCACTTTTGACATGTGTTTGGGGTCATTGTCCTGTAGGAACACCCAACAGCGCCCAAGACCCAACTTCCGGGCTGATGATTTTAGGTTGTCCTGAAGAATTTGGAGGTAATCCTCCTTTTTTATTGTCCCATTTAGTCTCTGTAAAGCACCGGTTCCATTGGCAGCAAAACAGGCCCAGAGCATAATACTACCACCATCATGCTTGATGGTAGGAATGGTGTTCCTGGGAATAAAGGCCTCACCTTTGCTCCTCCAAACATAATGCTGGGTATTGTGGCCAAACAGCTAAATTTTTGTTTCATCTGACCACAGAACTTTCCTCTAGAAGGTCTTATATTTGTCCATGTGAACAGCAGCAAACTTTAGACGAGCCTTAAGGTGTCGCTTCTGGAGCAAGGGCTTCCTTCTTGCATGGTAGTCTCTCAGTCCATGGCGATGCAAAACACGTGTGACTGTGGACACTGACACCTGTGTTCCAGCAGCTTCCAGTTCATTGCTTTTTGGTGGTTCTCTGTTGATTGTTGATCATCCTGACCAATTTTCTCTCAGCAGCAGGTGATAGCTTGCGTTTTCTTCCTGATCGTGGCAGTGACAAAACTGTGCCATGCACTTTTTACTTACGAACAATTGTCTGCACAGTTGCTCTTGGGACCTTAAGCTGCTTTGAAATGGCTCCAAATTACTTTCCTGACTTGTTAATGCCAATAATTGTTTTTTTCAGATCGGTGCTGAATTCTTTTGACTTTCCCATTGTCGCGTTTGTAACAGAGTCTAATGACTGCATCACATGAGCCCATTTAAATAGGGCTCAGAGAAGTAAACAGGTGTCATCAATCATAATCACTCACATGAAGTTAAGAGGCCATGCCATGAAGATAATTTCATTTGATTGTAACTTTTCTACATCACCAAAATTGATAATGTATACTTTTGACCCAGGAGATTTGGTCACATTTTCAGTAGACCCATAATAAATTCATAAAAGAACCAAACTTCATGAATGTTTTTTGTGACCAACAAGTATGTGCTCCAATCACTCTATCACAAAAAAATAAGAGTTGTAAAAATTATTGGAAACTCAAGACAGCCATGACATTATGTCATTCACAAGTGTATGTAAACTTTTGACCACGACTGTACATATTGATCAGACTGTGTACTGTAAATTAAATCCAAACAAATATGTACATTACAATACAGTTATCTAATGTATATCACATTGGTATTTTTTATGTGCACACTCATATGTTGATTAACCCATGTATACTCTTCTGTCAGTATTTTCTAGATTTTATAATATGGTGACTGAAAATACTGCTTCTATACTTTAGATAAGCATCTAATAATCTAAGACACCAATTAAAATAATAGCTATAAAGCAGGGATGTCCAAAGTGCGGCCCGGGGGCCATTTGCGGCCCGCAGGTCTTTTTTTAATGGCCCCACTGCCCATTTTAAAATACGATTAAAAAAAATTAAAAACATAAAAAGTGGTATGAAAGACCAAACAGGTGAGATGTAACAAGAAAATGTTGCAATGTTTACTCTAATAACACAAAGCTGCCATGCAGGCTGTTTCTTTCTTTAAAAAATAATAATGAATCAAAATCAATGTTATTATGAATTATTGACCTATCCAAAGCTCCAATTACACCACATTAAATATTGCACTTTGAGATATTTTTTGGGGAAAATGTTGCATATTTTGTGTTTCCCATATAAAAAATTGAGCTTTTTTTTTTTTTTTTTTAAAGAAGGGCCTAAAACGAACAAACAAAAAACAAACAACAATACGAAGTATAATTGACGGATAGATCTGGGGCCGTACTTATCAAGCTTCTTAGAATTACTCCTAAGAAGTCTGCTAAGAGTTGACTTAAGAGTAAATAAATTATTCGCTGAAAGCTGCACTTAAAAGTTAGTTATCAAGTGTCTTACTCACACTTTCAGCGAAGTGTAGGACTGAATCTTAAGTGTCACACTCAGAGCTGAATTACGACATTACTATGTGCCGTAAACGGAATTTTAGGTGACGTCATTTCTGTGTCCGTAGAAATGACCAATCACGGAAGGGAATCCGTTGTCTAAGAATAAAGAAATATCTTGGAAATATTTAAGTGGACAATGGGAGTGTATATTTTGACAATAAACTACAAAATAATACAAAACAAACTAGTCCCCGCCGGCACTCACGCTACCGCTCCCTCTCTTCTATCGCCCACACACTCACTGACGTCACTCACCTCACGGCCACACACATACGCTACTGTCATAACATTTTCTTTCCAATTCATTAATTAGGCAACTAATTTGAAACTGGTGTGGGTGGCTCTATATATACTAGCCCCCTGCAGACACATGCAGAAATCAACAAGGAATCGAAAAGTATTAAATCTGTGACAAAAATAATATCCGCTCTGTCTAAACGATACCGTTTGATCAGCTGCTCGTCATCAAAAAAACAAAAACATTGTTCCGTTCCCTGAACGCTCGCGCACGTCTCTCTCGCCTCAGTGCCATCCCCTGCTGGCAACTCCTAACCACTTAAGACACCTCTGAAGGTCTCTTAAATATCGTGGAGAGTAGGAGTGATTCTTAGACTTAAGAACGTTGATAAAAAGCTTTTATTCTTAAGTTTGAGAGTAGGACTAAATTTCGCAAATTCTCAGGACTTAAGTGTAAAATGGCACTCTAAGAAGCTTGATAAGTACGGCCCCTGAAGTTGATCTCGAGATTATCGTGTTAAAAGTAAACAGTAAAAAAAATGTATAATTTATTTTTTAACACTTTAATGAGTAGGACCCTTTTGGTTCCCCAATAATTTTTGTTTGATTTGTTTTTAAGTGTCATTGCTCAAAAAATAATAATGAATTAAAATCAATGGTGTTATGAGTTATTGACCTTTTTTAAGGCTCCAATTATTATATAATCTGAAATATTCCCCTTAAAAATTTTATTGGGTGAAAATATTGCATATTTTGTGTTTTTTCCATAAAAAACAGGGTTTTCTTTGACAAAAAGAGCATATGACTCAAATATTTAAAAACGTTATATTGACAGATAGACCTAATGTTGATCTAGAGATGATAATACTGAATAATGACACATTTTTAATATTTTTTGGACCAAAACCCTTTGGGGTCCCCGGGATAAAGCCTGAGTGGAGGCCTTAATGTATATTTTTTATACATATATTGTATTGGTTTTTAAATAAAAAAATATCAAAATGGTCCCGCTTGCTTTGATTTTTCTGTGTGCGGCCCTCAGTGGAAAAAGTTTGGACACCCCTGCTATAAAGCTACATAACAGTGTCACAATATATTAAACCAGGGGTCGGCAACCCAACATGTTAAAAGAGCCATATTGGACCAAAAATACAAAAAACAAATCTGTCTGAAGCCGGAAAAAGTTAAAAGCCTTATATAAGGGTTACACATTAAAGGCCTACTGAAATTAGATTTTTTTATTTAAACGGGGATAGCAGATCCATTCTATGTGTCATACTTGATCATTTCACGATATTGCCATATTTTTGCTGAAAGGATTTAGTAGAGAACATAGACGATAAAGTTCGCAACTTTTGATCGCTGATAAAAAAAAGCCTTGCCTGTACCGGAAGTAGCGTGACGTCACAGGCTGAAGGGCTCCTCACATTTCCCCATTGTTTACAATGCAGCAAGAGCGATTCGGACAGAGAAAGCGACGATTACCCCATTAATTTGAGCAAGGATGAAAGATTTGTGGATGAGGAACGTGAGAGTGAAGGACTAGAGTGCAGTGCAGGATGTATCTTTTTTCGCTCTGACCGTAACTTAGGTACAATGGTTCATTGGATTCCACACTTTCTCCTTTTTCTATTCTGGATCACGGATTTGTATTTTAAACCACCTCGGATACTATATCCTCTTGAAAATGAGAGTCGAGAACGCGAAATGGACATTCACAGTGACTTTTATCTCCACGACAATACATCGGCAAAGCTCTTTAGCTACTGAGCTAACATGATAGCATCGGGCTTAAATGCAGATAGAAACAAAAGAAATAAACCCCTGACTGGAAGGATAGACAGAAAATCAACAATACTATTAAACCATTGACATGTAACTACACGGTTAATGCTTTCCAGCCTGGCGAAGCTTAACAATGCTGTTGCTAATGACGCCATTGAAGCTAACTTAGCTACGGGACCTCATGGAGCTAACGTGATAGCATCGGGCTTAAATGCAGATAGAAACAAAATAAATAACCCCCTGACTGGAAGGATAGACAGAAAATCAACAATACTATTAAACCATGGACATGTAACTACACGGTTAATGCTTTCCAGCCTGGCGAAGCTTAACAATGCTGTCGCTAACGACGCCATTGAAGCTAACTTAGCTACGGACCTCGTCAGAGCTATGATAAAAACATTAACGCTCCAACTACGCCAGCCCTCATCTGCTCCTCAACACCCGTGCTCACCTGCGTTACAGCGATCGACGGAGCGACGAAGGACTTCACCCGATCATAGATGCGGTCGGCGGCCAGCGTCGGATAGCGCGTCTGCTATCCATCTCAAATTCCTCCTGGTTGTGTTGCTGTAGTCCGCCGCTAATACACCGATCCCACCTACAGCTTTCTTCTTTGCAGTCTCCATTGTTCATTAAACAAATTGCAAAAGATTCACCAACAAAGATGTCCAGAATACTGTGGAATTTTGAGATGAAAACAGAGCTTTTTGTATTGGATCCAATGGGGTTTGAATACTTCCGTTTCAACCATTGACGTCACTCGCATACGTCATCATACATAGACGTTTACAACCGGAAGTTTCGCTGGAAATTTAAAATTGCACTTTATAAGTTAACCCGGCCGTATTGGCATGTGTTGCAATGTTAAGATTTCATCATTGACATATAAACTATCAGACTGCGTGGTCGGTAGTAGTGGGTTTCAGTAGGCCTTTAAACAAAGAAAATAATCTGAAGTCGTCTTTATTTTTAAATTACCATGCCGTGATTTGGGAGTAGATTTTTCTCCTTGGGCAAGACACTTCACCCTTGCTCCTGATGGCTGCTGGTTAGCGCCTTGCATGGCAGCTCCCGCCATCAGTGTGTGAATGTGTGTGTGTGAATGGGTGAATGGGGAAATACTGTCAAAGCACTTTGAGTACCTTGAAGGTAGAAAAGCGCTATACAAGTATAACCCATTTATTATTTATATGCTATAAGTGACCAGACGTCCGGGATCAAAACTGGGAATATAATCCCAGAGAAGGGGGGAAAAAAACGGTCAGCTGAACACCACCATCTTTGTTTTCTACCTGCCAACTGTCAGTTTAGGCTGCTCGCCGGCTCCTCATCACCACTTCAAGACGGCGGCCCAATTTCTCACGTCACAGCAGCCAATGCTGCGTCTACTTATAAGATGTCTAAGCCTGGGATAGTGTATTTTTTGTATAATGAGCACGTGAGGGAAAACAGCGACACCCACGTTAAACCCAGATTCCGAACTAACAAAGGTCTTAACTCATTCTCTTTCTATGCCACATTAATGTTGAATGCGCTCCCAACAGGTATAAAAGAAAGGGCATCTCTATCCTCCCTCAAAACCGCAATAAAAGTTCACCTCCAGGCAGCTACAACCCTAAACTAACACCCTCCCCGGATTGCTAATAATCAAATGTAAACAATCAAATGCAGATACTTTTTCTTATGCCTTCTGGGGCCGTACTTATCAAGCTTCTTAGAGTGCCATTTTACACTTAAGTCCTGAGAATTTGCGAAATTTAGTCCTACTCTCAAACTTAAGAATAAAAGCTTTTTATCAACGTTCTTAAGTCTAAGAATCACTCCTACTCTCCACGATATTTAAGAGACCTTCAGAGGTGTCTTAAGTGGTTAGGAGTTGCCAGCAGGGGATGGCACTGAGGCGAGAGAGACGTGCGCGAACGTTCAGGGAACGGAACAATGTTTTGGTTTTTTTTGATGACGAGCAGCTGATCAAACGGTATTGTTTAGACAGAGCGGATATTATTTTTGTCACAGATTTAATACTTTTCGATTCCTTGTTGATTTCTGCATGTGTCTGCAGTGGGCTAGTATATATAGAGGCACCCACACCAGTTTCAAATTAGTTGCCTAATTAATGAATTGGAAAGAAAATGTTATGACAGTAGCGTATGTGTGTGGCCGTGAGGTGAGTGACGTCAGTGAGTGTGCGGGCGATAGAAGAGAGGGAGCGGTAGCGTGAGTGCCGGCGGGGACTAGTTTGTTTTGTATTATTTTGTGGTTTATTGTCAAAATATACACTCCCATTGTCCACTTAAATATTTCCAAGATAGTTCTTTATTCTTAGACAACGGATTCCCTTCCGTGATTGGTCATTTCTATGGACACAGAAATGACGTCACCTAAAATTCCGTTTACGGCACATAGTAATGTCGTAATTCAGCTCTGAGTGTGACACTTAAGATTCAGTCCTACACTTCGCTGAAAGTGTGAGTAAGACGCTTGATAACTAACTTTTAAGTGCAGCTTTCAGCGAAGAATTTATTTACTCTTAAGTCAACTCTTAGCAGACTTCTTAGGAGTAATTCTAAGAAGCTTGATAAGTACGGCCCCTGATCTCTCTCTCTCTCTCTCTCTCTCTCTCTCTCTCTCTCTCTCTCTCTCTCTCTCTCTCTCTCTCTCTCTCTCTCTCTCTCTCTCTCTCTCTCTCTCTCTCTCTCTCTCTCTCTCTATGTCCTCTACTTGCTGTCCATATCACCCCCCACCCCCTCCACACCCCTGATTGTAAATAATGTAAATAATTCAATGTGATTATCTTGTGTGATGACTGTATTATGATGATAGTATATATCTGATAAAATATATATGTATCATGAATCAATTTAAGTGGACCCCGACTTAAACAAGTTGAAAAACGTATTCGGGTGTTACCATTTAGTGGTCAATTGTACGGAATATGTACTTCACTGTGCAACCTACTAATAAAAGTCTCAATCAATCAATCAAAAAAGGGTTGATTCTAGAATTGCAGCAAATGCAAAACAAATACAATGTGCTCAAAAAAACCGACGCGCACAAACTCATCACGTGTCATCTTCTTATAGTCTGCGTCTTTGCACGACTTTTCACACTTTAAACATTACGGGGAATATGTGCCGGAAGGAGTGGAAGGTTAATGTGTTGCAGATGCCGCTCGCTTTGCAGTTTAACATTCCCCCATGCGTACGTTAAGTACATAATAGAAGATGCGTACACATGAAAAGTCCACTTTCCCTCTCCTTCTTGCTTTTATGATGCGTTCAACCGTGGCGGAATCACCAATGGAACATCCCCAAGGTGCGACACACCCACCTCCTCGTACTTACGCGTACGTACCTCGGTAACCATACCGCCTCTCCGCAAGCATCGTTCAGACACGGAGGGGAGTCGCAAAACTCTCATTTACACGTGGAAGTGGAAGGGGAAAAAAGTCATGGCGGCAAAGCGCGGCGTGGCTCCGGCGTCCGACGGAGGACAGACGAAGTCCAGGCAGCAAGACGAACGAGGCTACTGGAGCACCAAAACCGAGTTTATCCTCACTGTGATGGGTGCCATCATCGGACCTGGCAACGTGTGGAGGTTCCCTTACCTGTGCTACAGAAACGGCGGAGGTTGGTTGCGTTTTTATTTATTTTTTTCATTATTATTCCATAATACAGCTGGCTCTAATCTGGATTAATTCATTTTAGGTGTGTTCTTCATCCCGTACGTTTTGTTCATGGTCACCTGCGGGATTCCACTGTTTTTCCTGGAGACCGCGTTAGGACAGTACACCAATCAGGGTGGGATTACATGCTGGAGGAAGATCTGTCCACTTTTTGAAGGTGTGTGCTTTTATTCACGTCAATGAAGCGCAATTTGGCTTGTCGCTTGTTATTATTGAAGGGTTTAGCGCCGTTTTGTGACTTTTTAGACCTAGACCAGGGGTAAGGAACCTATGGCTCTGGGGCCAGATGTGGCTCTTTTGATGACTGCATCTGGCTCTCAGATAAATCTTAGCTGACATTGCTTAACACGATAAGTAATGAATAATGCCGCTGGTAATCACAGTGTTAAAAATAACGTTCAAAATATAAAACATTCTCATTCATTTTAATCCATCCATCCGTTTTCTACCGCACCTGTTCAAGAAGTCGCATTATTGGTAAGAAGTATTTGATTTATTATTGATTAGCTTCAGAATAACAATGTTATTAAAAATAATAACTCTAAAAATGTTAGTCTTACTTAAAAATACACGCATTTAGTTGTATTCAGTGTTAAAAAAATATGATATGACTCTCACGGAAATACATTTTAAAATCTTTTGCTTTCATGGCTCTCTCAGCCAAAAAGGTTCCCGACCCCTGACCTAGACGGACTTTATTTGATCCACAAGGGAAATTGTTCCACACAGTAGCACAGTTACAAAAGGATGGAAAGGATAATGCAGGTGTAAAGTAGACTAAAAGTGTACCATAGTAGCAATATAAAATGTAACATATGTAATATTTACATATTATATATACCAGGGGTGTCAAACTCATTTTAGATCGGGCGGGGCACATGGAGAAAAACATACTCCCAAGTGGGCCGCACTGGTAAAATCACGGCACGATAACTTAAAAATAAAGACAAGTTCAAATTGTTTTCTTTGTTTAAAAATAGAACAAGCACATTCTGAAAATGTACAAATCATGTTGTTTTGTTTGTTTTTACACTTACGTGTTGCGGTAAATAGTATTCTATCTTTGTCGTTATTTATACTTTCTGAATAAATTATGTGCTAATGTTCATCAGTCAACCCATTGGTGTTAATTTTCAATCTATCAAGATAAAAACATTATAGCCAAATCAAATTACAGCATGTTATTTGTGTAGTTTGATAATTTTCCTCGACTGCTGTACTATAACATCATGTGGTTTATTTTGTACATATGTAGCATCATCTACAAAGATACAAAGAATTGCTATTGCGACATCCAGTGGACACATTTAGAACAGCAGTTTCTTTCATAAAAAACATTTTAGGTTAATTTTTATACTTAGCAAACTCATCCCGCGGGCCGGATAAAACCTGTTTGCGGGCCTGATCCGGCCCTCGGTCCAGCACCTCTGGTATATACAGTATATAGCAGGGGTCACCAACCTTTTTGAAACCAAGGGCTACTTCTTGGGTACTGATTAATGCGAAGGGCTACCAGTTTGATACACACTTAAATAAATTGCCAGAAGTAGCCAATTTGCTCAATTTACCTTTAACTCTGTTATTATTAATAATTAATTATATTTATCTTTGTGGAAACACTGATCATCTTAATGATTTCTCACAATAAATATATATAGAAACAGATAAATATCAATATGCAACACTTTATTTTTATATTTTCTCTAAATGCACGTTTTTCAAATAGAACATTTTCAAATGATCACTTCTAAGACAGTCTTGTGAAATCACAATATCCCATTTTAACTAGCTAGCCACTAACATTTTTTAACAAATCATGAATTACTTTGCACCATGTTTGTACAAATAATAACTCATGTAAAATACAAAAGTAAACTCTCAAATTTTTAAATCATGTCACACTTTGAACTGGACACCAAATCTGTTATCTGTTTCTTTGTCAGTTAGTGGGAAGCCTGGCATTGCATGCTGTTAACTAGTGTGTTGTACTCTGGTGTGTAACTTGACACTGCAACTCTGAGTGAGTCTTGCAGATGTGCATCAGTGAGGCGTGTTCTGTGTTTGTTCTTGATGAAGTTCATGTCAGAAAAGGCTGATTCACAAAGATAAGATTTTTCCTCATTGTTTGCGGAACCTTCTTAATCTTTTGGACATATTTTCACAGCAATCTGGCCTTAAGCTTAATTATGATAAATGTAAAATGTTAAGGATCGGAAATCTAAAGGGAACGTCCTTTCGAATGGAATGCAAAGTGCCTGTTTTGTGGACAGATGGACCAGCTAACATACTTCGTGTTGTTGTCCCAGAAAATCTGGAAGATCTAGGCTCAGTAAATTATGATAATCGACTAAGAAAGCTGGACAAAATTATGCAATTATGGAAAGGGAAATCCCTAACCTTGTATGGTAAAATGTCTATTGCCAACTCGTTAATTATTCCTCAATTTATTTATTTGTTTTTGTCATTACCAGCTCCATCACAAAACTTTTTCAAGATTTATGAGCGGAGGGTCTTCGATTTTGTCTGGAACGGCAAACCAGAAAAGATTAAAAGAAAGGTTTTGTACAAAGAGTATGAATATGGGGGCCTGAAACTTCTCAACCTTGAAGCTATGTGTCTGTCTTTAAAAGCATCAATTGTTCCAAAGATGTATTTAAACATTGAGTGGTACACAAATGTCCTGTTGGACAAAAAACATGTACTGTATCAAAAGAAATTGTATCCTTTTTTACAAGTGATCCCCTCCCAGAGAGTCTGCTGGGAAACATGGCGGGGTTCATAAAGGAAACAATCCACTCATAGTGGTGTTTTCAATTTTATGTGCCAGAAAAAAGAGACGATATTTTGCAGCAGTTAATATGGATGAACTCTAATATTGTAATAGATGGAAAGCCTTTCTTTTGGAAAAATATGTTTGAAAGAGGAATCATTTTTGTCAATGATATTATCAATGAGAATGGTAAAATTATGAAGTATGATGAATTTAGAGCTATGTATGGTGATGCTTGCTCAAGCTTTTCATTTTATCAACTAACTGGAGTAATTGGGAAAAGATGGAATCAAATAAATAATTATGGAACTACTAAATTTTTAGTTTGTAAACCTCTAATAAGAAATTCTAGTTGGCAAAAAGGAACTAAAATAAATAGAAAAAGATATAATTTTTATTTAATAAAGAAATCTTTGAAGGCTGCCTCATACAACACAAATGGAAAATGGGAGGACTTTTTTGACTGCCCGTTGCCATGGGATGCCATATTCAAACTAATCTATAAAACCACTATCGATGTGCAAAATCGTTATTTTCAAATTAAAATTATTTATAACTTCTTACCCACAGGGAAAATGTTAAAATTATGGAATATGACAGAGTCAGATGATTGCCGATTTTGTTGTCAGGAGCCTGAATCCACCCTGCATTTGTTTTGGTATTGTCATATTGTGTCTTTGTTTTGGGTGGAAGTTGAAAAAATTTGTTTAAGGATTGGTTTGTTTATGAAGCTTAATGTGGTTTCTGTTATTTTAGGAGAGTTCATTGACAATCATGATTTAGTCAATTTAATTATAGTACTCGGTAAAATGTTTATTTTTGAGGCCAAAAACAGATATTCACTTAGTATTACTTTCTTTAAAAAATGTATTCAGTATTTTCTAATTTTAGAAAGTTACATGGTTGAAAACGATAATGATGCCAAAAAACATTAAAGAAAAGATGAGAAGTCCTCAAAGGCTTATTTTGAAAGTATAATTATGTTTATAGATTATATGATATCTGTTGTTGTGTTCCCTAATTTGAGTGACCTGGACATAATCTGGACTGTACATAAATGCTTATTTTGAAAATGTAATTTTGTTTATAAATTATATGCAATCTGTTGTGTTCCCTAATTTTTTTCTGTGTACATGAATGAAGGTGTGTGTTGCTGAGTCCGACTTGGACATTATCTGGACTGGGCCTGGTTTAAAAAACCCTTTAAACAAATCTAATTTCATTGACAACCTGGTCTGTTGAAGATAAGGCCCTTTTTTAAAAAATAAAATAAAATAAGATAAATAAATAAAAAACATTTTCTTGGATAAAAAAGAAAGTAAAACAATATAAAAATAATTACATAAAAAATTGTAATTAATAAGAATGTTAGTGGACCAGCAGCCTATACAATCATGTGTGCTTCAGGGACTGTGTCCCTTGCAGATGTGTTGTCTATGTTGTGGGAACCAGAATATTGGTAGCAGAAAGAAATAACCCCTTTTGTGTGAGTGGGTGTGGATGAGTGTGCATGGGGGAGGTTGTTTGGGTTGATGCACTGATTGAAAGTGTATCTTGTGTTTTTTCTATGTAGATTTCATTTTAAAAAAAAAAAAAAAAAAAAATTTTTTTTTTTTTTTT
This sequence comes from Entelurus aequoreus, assembly GCF_033978785.1. Classification (NCBI taxonomy): domain Eukaryota; kingdom Metazoa; phylum Chordata; class Actinopteri; order Syngnathiformes; family Syngnathidae; genus Entelurus; species Entelurus aequoreus. The sequence continues at coordinate 66,888,530 of NC_084735.1, read as the reverse complement.
TTTTTTTTACATATTTTTTATTTTTTATTTTTTTTAAGAACAGGCCCGCGGGCGACTCATCTGGTCCTTACGGGCGACCTGGTGCCCGCGGGCACCGCGTTGGTGACCCCTGGTATATAGTATATACTGATATTATATTATATTAGTATATGATATATACAATATAACAATTCCCAATTACCATGTACAATATTACAGTATATATATAACAGCTGCAGCAAAAGAAAAAAGGGCAGCATAAAATAGAAAGTAGATCCAGCAGAAAATATACATTATAAACAAAGAGAGGTAGCTAACATAGAGGTGGTCAGGTAATAGACAGATATCATCTATTGCTGTATGGCGAGTGATTATACAGCTGATTAAACAACTCTTTGCATGCAGGCATGGGCTATGCAAGTCACCTCATCATTGCATTCGGCGCCACTTCCTACATTGTTATCATTGCCTGGGCATTCTTTTACCTCTTCTCCTCCTTCGGTGCCGACTTGCCTTGGGCCACATGTGGACACGAGTGGAACACAGGTGGGTGATCCCTGCAAGAAAGAGCCCGACTTCATCACCTTATTATTTAAACGTAGATTTTGCACTTTTTTTGTTGCTGTACTTGCCTTGCTTCCTCACACTTGTAGAGTCATGCCTGGATGTCAGCCTTGTGAATCAGAGCCTCAGAGTGACACACAGACACAACAGCACTCTGCCGGTTGTAGAGTTCTGGCAGTAAGAGCGTTCTCACTTTCTCTATCCTCCCTGTCATCCCTCAATCATTTTCCCATCACTCTTGTTGGTTGTCGCCCTCGCCATGGCCACCATTTCCCCCTGTGCTCTCCACATGCAGGCGGAGAGTGCTGAAAATCTCCGGTGGTATCGAGGAGGTGGGCAGCCTGAGGTGGGAACTGGCCCTGTGCCTCATCCTGGCCTGGATCATCTGCTACTTCTGCGTTTGGAAGGGAATCAAGTCCACAGGGAAGGTAAGATGCCGCATTTACTTTGAGTCACAGTGGAACCTCAAAAAGTTGAATATGTGTTCATGTTTCCCCAATGCCAAATGAAATAAATTGCATACATTTTATAAACTTTACAGGCAATGCTTTTAAGGGGACCTATCATGCAAATCAAACTTTTCTTACCTATTTGTACCTGTTGTTGTGTATTTGAGATCTGCATAAGTCCCGGGAATTTGTAATCAAACCATGGAAGCATTGCGGAGATATTTATAAAACAATCTTGCCGTCCTTCATACTTCCCTTTAAACGAGCCATTTGGAATGTCCTCTGTCCTATGACGTTTTCTGACGTCGTAGTCAATAAGCTCCTTCTTTTTCGCTAGCCTCTTGTGGGGCAGACTGGTTCGTACGTGCACATGCATCCTCCGCCGTTGCCATTTCTAATACAAAGTTCAAACTTAGTCTGTCAGTGGACTCCATATGAAAGCGCTATAAAACTACAACATAGCTGACGAGGGAAAGACGCTGTTAAAGTGGGGGCACGTAAATAAGGCCGCGCACAAAACGGTGCATCCTGAAGAGACGGTCGGAAAGCGGCTTGAAAAAGGTCTGTAAAACATCATTTATGCAACATTTTGACCAAAGGAAGTGCAGAAAAAAATCACAATATGACCCCTTGAAGTAGAAATTCAATATTTATGCTGTTTTACAAGCAGGGGCGTAGCACCAAATTCTGGGCCCCCATACATCAGACTCCTAAAAGGCCCCCACATCCCACCCTAAATGCAACACACACACACACACACACACACACACACACACACACACACACACACACACACACACACACACACACACACACACACACACACACACACACACACACAAATTGCGTATGTTTACATGCAATACAAATGTTTTACTGCATGGATTTGGTTGAAATCAGCCTTTTAAAACAAGTAACATTTAGATTGTTTACTTTTAAAAGATGGGATTAACAAAATTAAAACATATCTCCATAAACCCCCCTGAATAATTTGATTTTGTTTAAAAAAAAAGTAAGTTACAAAAAAAATTGTTTTACAAAACGTGCCAACAAATTAATTTTAAAGTGGCTAGAATATATTACCTGTCATCATTCACTTAAATATGATTCCAAATCTGTCAAGTTTTTTCTTTACCTCAGAGTGTAGATATTAGCTGACACACATAGGAATACCATCAGTGGATAGTACAAATCATGTTAATACACCATTAGTTTTACGACTATAGTGATATTAGTGTAAGTCCTGGGAGTTAAGTCCCGCCCTGTGTTCGTAATTTAATCGAGGGTCCTTGAATGCACCAGTTATGGGCAATTAGATGCAAAAGTGAAACATGTACATAACTTTCTCTCATGCTGCTACTGACAGATGTATCATACAAACCCCGTTTCCATATGAGTTGGGAAATTGTGTTAGATGTAAATATAAACGGAATACAATGATTTGCAAATCCTTTTCAACCCATATTCAATTGAATGCACTACAAAGACAAGATATTTGATGTTCAAACTCATAAACTTTTTTTTTGTTTTGCAAATAATAATTAACTTAGAATTTCATGGCTGCAACACGTGCCAAAGTAGTTGGGAAAGGGCATGTTCGCCACTGTGTTACATGGCCTTTCCTTTTAACAACACTCAGTAAACGTTTGGGAACTGAGGAGACACATTTTTTAAGCTTCTCAGGTGGAAATAATTCCCATTCTTGCTTGATGTACAGCTTAAGTTGTTCAACAGTCTGGGGGTCTCCGTTGTGGTATTTTAGGCTTCATAATGTTGCTTTCGGTCTCCCCTAGAGGGGGGGGGGGGGGGGTTACCCACATATGCGGTCCTCTCCAAGGTTTCTCATAGTCATTCACCGACGTCCCACTGGGGTGAGTTTTTCCTTGCCCGTATGTGGGCTCTGTACAGAGGATGTCGTTGTGGCTTGTACAGCCCTTTGAGACACTTGTGATTTAGGGCTATATAAATAAACATTGATTGATTGATTGATTGATAATGCGCCACACATTTTCAATGGGAGACAGGTCTGGACTACAGGCAGGCCAGTCTAGTACCTGCACTCTTTTACTATGAAGCCACGTTGATGTAACACGTGGTTGATGAGCATTCCTCAACTTTATCAGTATTTATTGCCACCTTTCCCAACTTCTTTGTCATGTGTTGCTGGCATCAAATTCTAAAGTTAATGATTATTTGCAAAAAAAAAAATGTTTATCAGTTTGAACATCAAATATGTTGTCTTTGTAGCATATTCAACTGAATATGGGTTGAAAATGATTTGCAAATCATTGTATTCCGTTTATATTTACATCTAACACAATTTCCCAACTCATATGAAAACGGGGTTTGTATTTTTGTGTGTTTGAAGTTAGGTTTACCGCTATCCAGGTTGAACAAACCATTTTTTATTTTTATAAATTCTAGGTAGTCTTTGACATTCTTAATTTGATTTAAGCAACCTTATTATTGAACTTCCACAGGTATATTGAATGTATGTGAACATTGAAGATTTTTTAAAATTTGATAAATTACATATTTAAATGGCAGCAGAAAAATTCTGCCTTTTACAAAAACACAAGTCGCCCCTGTGCTTGGGGCCTCGGTACAATATCCCCACTTCGACGCCTTTGCAAGTGTAAAGATAACTATACAATATAAGTAAAATAAAGTAAAACTACTCACCTCTTCAAGACACCTGACAACCACATAACACTTTGTTTCAAGGTGCAACCTGTCTCCATCATTAAACAGTTTTATCAAGTGGCAGGCAATTTTTTAAATTCCAACTTTTATAGCTGTCATACATGTGTAAAGAACATTTAAACACTGTATAATAAAAGCATGATAAAGTAAAACTACTTACACTCTTAGACATGTTTGTTCCAGACAAAAACTGTCACCATCATACAACCTCGACTATCTGTGCAGACAATGTTTTGAGATAACAATTCAACATTCATAGCATGGCATGAATGTGTAAAGACAAGTTAAACACTGTGTAATAAATCTAAAATAAGTAAAACTACTCACCCTTTCATGACATCCAACAGGCACATTGCAATGCTTTGTTCCAGACTTAAACTGTCACCAGCATAAAACCTTTTAACACCGCCGTCATACAGGTATGAAGGAAAGTTCAGCCTTGGTAAATCAAATTAAAATAAAGCAGAATGACTTACTCCTTAATGATAGAGAGGCAATAAGAAGGCATTTATAGAGTGGAGTTTATAGGTAAATATTGCTGGAATTAATATATTTCAGTGTGTCAACAGGCATTTATAATACATCAGGTGTGACTGTGAGTGTGAATGTTGTCTGTCTATCTGTGTTGGCCCTGTGAGGAGGTGGCGACTTGTCCAGGGTGTACCCCGCCTTCCGCACGAATGCAGCTGAGATAGGCTCCAGCACCCCCCGCTACTCCAAAAGGGACAAGCGGTAGAAAATGGATGGATGGATTCTAATGCTTATATTGTACAGCCCACAGACCTAATACAGTAAGTTTCTGGTTGTCATTATTCTTTGTCTACCCTGAAAAAAAAAGGAACGCACACTTCTGGACTTAATCTTTTAGATGCTCACCGAGCTAAAGTCTCACAAGGTTCTTAGTTTGACTGTCGGGGCATATTTTTCCAGAATATGTTGGCTAAATTTTAAATTTCTTTGACGTGGAAGGTTCCACTGTATCCTGTTTGCTTCGACCTAATGTGACTTTTGCCCATCGAGTGCACGCCCACTAGAAATATGTAAAGTCAAATGAGATGTTCTGTCCCAGTAGGCACAAGACATTGATACGTCAATTATACATACATCTGTTAGGATTTGATCAAGGAGGTGACCCCAGGATGCAGAGACGGGAGGCGAGGTTGAATTACAAAATTTAATGAGTCCAAAAAGTGTAACAAAAAGCCATGGGGCAGAAGTGCACACCATGAATAAGCAAACAAATGCAGGTTCCTTAGTGGTCGGCAGGGGAAAAGGCCAGGGCGCACTGAGCTCAACAAAAGGTCCTACACAAAATCCTCTATACCTCAGGGAGGCTAAGAAGTAGTGATGGGTCCGGCAACACCGATGCATCGGCGCATGCGTCGAGCTCATAGAGCGATACCCTGTGTCGGTGCGCGTATCGCTTTTAGAAAGTCACGTGACCGAACACGAGCTGTTTTGGTCACGTGACCGCTCATGAGCTGTTCTGGTCACGTGACCGCTCATGAACTGTATCGCACTGACGCCTGCGCGCCAAACTGTGTTTATTAGGAAGCGGCGCAATGCGTGTTGTTGACGAACACCGTTAGGGCCGCTTGTTGTCACTGTCACTCAAAGTTGCATTTCAAAATTACACAGAATAAATGTGTTTATTTTGTTTAGAATTCAGATGGGTTTGATTTGGTGCGCGGCATATATTGGCTGTGCGCGGAGGACGCTTGAGCACTGCGCAATTGCGCAGGCGCGCACCTTAGAGGGAACGTTGCTCACAGGGCACAGAGGAGGCGTCAGTGCGATACAGTTTGCGTATCGGTCACGTGACCAAAGCAGCTCATGATCGGTCACGTGACTTTCTAAAAGCGGTACGCGCACCGACACAGGGTTTCGCTCTATGAGCTCGACGCATGCGCCGATGCATCTGTGTTGCAAGACCCATCACTACTGTTACTAGAGAAGGTACAGGAATGACGGCGTGGCGAAGTTGGTAGAGTGGCCGTGCCAGCAATCGGAGGGTTGCTGGTTACTGGGGTTCAATCCCCACCTTCTACCATCCTAGTCACGATACATGTTCACATTATTTGACTGTATCTAAAAAAGATAAAAATATATTTTTATTTAAATGAAGATATGAAATAATCCTAAATGAAATACAATGACTTGGTTTATATTATTGTATATACTAGGTCAGGGGTCACCAACGCGGTGCCCGCGGGCACCAGGTCGCCCGTAAGGACCAGATGAGTCGCCCGCGGGCCTGTTCTAAAAAAAATTTAAAAAAAAAAAAAAAAAAAAAAAATTGTTTTCTTTTTTTTTTTTCTTTAAATTAAATCGACATAGAAAAAACACAAGATACACTTTCAATCAGTGCATCAACTCATCCACACCCACTCACACAAAAGGGGTTATTTCTTTCCAATATTCTGGTTCCCACAACATAGACAACACATCTGCAAGGGACACAGTCCCTGAAGCACACATGATTGTATAGGCTGCTGGTCCACTAAAATTTTCATTAATTACTATTTTTTATGTAATTATTTTTATATTGTTTTACTTTCTTTTTTATCCAAGAAAATGTTTTTTATTTATTTATCTTATTTTATTTTATTTTTAAAAAAAGGGCCTTAACAGACCAGGGGCCGTACTTATCAAGCTTCTTAGAATTACTCCTAAGAAGTCTGCTAAGAGTTGACTTAAGAGTAAATAAATTATTCGCTGAAAGCTGCACTTAAAAGTTAGTTATCAAGCGTCTTACTCACACTTTCAGCGAAGTGTAGGACTGAATCTTAAGTGTCACACTCAGAGCTGAATTACGACATTACTATGTGCCGTAAACGGAATTTTAGGTGACGTCATTTCTGTGTCCATAGAAATGACCAATCACGGAAGGGAATCCGTTGTCTAAGAATAAAGAAATATCTTGGAAATATTTAAGTGGACAATGGGAGTGTATATTTTGACAATAAACTGCAAAATAATACAAAACAAACTAGTCCCCGCCGGCACTCACACTACCGCTCCCTCTCTTCTATCGCCCACACACTCACTGACGTCACTCACCTCACGGCCACACACATACGCTACTGTCATAAAATTTTCTTTCCAATTCATTAATTAGGCAACTAATTTGAAACTGGTGTGGGTGGCTCTATATATACTAGCCCACTGCAGACACATGCAGAAATCAACAAGGAATGGAAAAGTATTAAATCTGTGACAAAAATAATATCCGCTCTGTCTAAACGATACCGTTTGATCAGCTGCTCATCATCAAAAAAACAACAACATTGTTCCGTTCCCTGAACGTTCGCGCACGTCTCTCTCGCCTCAGTGCCATCCCCTGCTGGCAACTCCTAACCACTTAAGACACCTCTGAAGGTCTCTTAAATATCGTGGAGAGTAGGAGTGATTCTTAGACTTAAGAACGTTGATAAAAAGCTTTTATTCTTAAGTTTGAGAGTAGGACTAAATTTCGCAAATTCTCAGGACTTAAGTGTAAAATGGCACTCTAAGAAGCTTGATAAGTACGGCCCCAGGTTGTCAATGAAATTAGATTTGTTTAAAGGGTTTTTTAAACCAGGCCCAGTCCAGATAATGTCCAAGTCGGACTCAGCAACACACACCTTCATAAATGTACACAGAAAAAAATTAGGGAACACAACAGATTGCATATAATTTATAAACAAAATTACATTTTCAAAATAAGCATTTATGTACAGTCCAGATTATGTCCAGGTCACTCAAATTAGGGAACACAACAACAGATATCATATAATCTATAAACATAATTATACTTTCAAAATAAGCCTTTGAGGACTTCTCATCTTTTTTTTAATGTTTTTTGGCATCATTATCGTTTTCAACCATGTAACTTTCTAAAGTTAGAAAATACTGAATAAATGTTTTAAAGAAAGTAATACTAAGTGAATATCTGTTTTTGGCCTTAAAAATAAACATTTTACAGAGTACTATAATTAAATTGACTAAATCATGATTGTCAATGAACTCTCCTAAAATAACAGAAACCACATTAAGCTTCATAAACAAACCAATCCTTAAACACATTTTTTCAAATTCCACCCAAAACAAAGACACAATATGACAATACCAAAACAAATGCAGGGTGGATTCAGGCTCCTGACAACAAAATCGGCAATCATCTGACTCTGTCATATTCCATAATTTTAACATTTTCCCTGTGGGTAAGAAGTTATAAAGAATTTTAATTTGAAAATAACGATTTTGCACATCGATAGTGGTTTTATAGATTAGTTTGAATATGGCATCCCATGGCAACGGGCAGTCAAAAAAGTCCTCCCATTTTCCATTTGTGTTGTATGAGGCAGCCTTCAAAGATTTCTTTATTGAATAAAAATTATATATTTTTCTATTTATTTTAGTTCCTTTTTGCCAACTAGAATTTCTTATTAGAGGTTTACAAACTAATAATTTAGTAGTTCCATCATTAATTATTTGTTTCCATCTTTTCCCAATTACTCCAGTTAGTTGATAAAATGAAAAGCTTGAGCAAGCATCACCATACATAGCTCTAAATTCATCATACTTCATAATTTTACCATTCTCATTGATAATATCATTGACAAAAATGATTCCTCTTTCAAACATATTTTTCCAAAAGAAAGGCTTTCCATCTATTACAATATTAGAGTTCATCCATATTAACTGCTGCAAAATATCGTCTCTTTTTTCTGGCACATAAAATTGAAAACACCACTATGAGTGGATTGTTTCCTTTATGAACCCCGCCATGTTTCCCAGCAGACTCTCTGGGAGGGGATCACTTGTAAAAAAGGATACAATTTCTTTTGATACAGTACATGTTTTTTGTCCAACAGGACATTTGTGTACCACTCAATGTTTAAATACATCTTTGGAACAATTGATGCTTTTAAAGACAGACACATAGCTTCAAGGTTGAGAAGTTTCAGGCCCCCATATTCATACTCTTTGTACAAAACCTTTCTTTTAATCTTTTCTGGTTTGCCGTTCCAGACAAAATCGAAGACCCTCCGCTCATAAATCTTAAAAAAGTTTTGTGATGGAGCTGGTAATGACAAAAACAAATAAATAAATTGAGGAATAATTAACGAGTTGGCAATAGACATTTTACCATACAAGGTTAGGGATTTCCCTTTCCATAATTGCATAATTTTGTCCAGCTTTCTTAGTTGATTATCATAATTTACTGAGCCTAGATCTTCCAGATTTTCTGGGACAACAACACCAAGTATGTTAACTGGTCCATCTGTCCACAAAACAGGCACTTTGCATTCCATTCGAAAGGACGTTCCCTTTAGATTTCCGATCCTTAACATTTTACATTTATCATAATTAAGCTTAAGGCCAGATTGCTGTGAAAATATGTCCAAAAGATTAAGAAGGTTCCGCAAACAATGAGGAAAAATGTTATCTTTGTGAATCAGCCTTTTCTGACATGAACTTCATCAAGAACAAACACAGAACACGCCTCACTGATGCACATCTGCAAGACTCACTCAGAGTTGCAGTGTCAAGTTACACACCAGAGTACAACACACTAGTTAACAGCATGCAATGCCAGGCTTCCCACTAACTGACAAAGAAACAGATAACAGATTTGGTGTCCAGTTCAAAGTGTGACATGATTTAAAAATGTAAGAGTTTACTTTTGTATTTTACATGAGTTATTATTTGTACAAACATGGTGCAAAGTAATTCATGATTTGTTAAAAAATGTTAGTGGCTAGCTAGTTAAAATGGGATATTGTGATTTCACAAGACTGTCTTAGAAGTGATCATTTGAAAATGTTCAATTTGAAAAATGTGCACTTAGAGAAAATATAAAAATAAAGTGTTGCATATTGATATTTATCTGTTTCTATATATATTTATTGTGAGAAATCATTAAGATGATCAGTGTTTCCACAAAGATAAATATCATTAATTATTAATAATAACAGAGTTAAAGGTAAATTGAGCAAATTGGCTACTTCTGGCAATGTATTTAAGTGTGTATCTAACTGGTAGCCCTTCGCATTAATCAGTACCCAAGAAGTAGCCCTTGGTTTCAAAAAGGTTGGTGACCCCTGTACTAGGTCATAAAATCAGTGTCAGTTGAGTCGGTCCATAGGTTGCCTGTAGAGATTTTTAATGTCCAGCAGATGTCAGTATTTAGTGACACAGTATCGACACAGTATCAATACAGTTTTGCAATGTGTCGAAACGCTTCATGAGGCCTCATCAACCCATCACTACTAGGAAGCAAACACAAAGAGGTGAGGAATTTCAGGAATAAGGAGAGACAACATACCAGGCAGGATGAAGTGAATCAGGCACATGCACGTGGGAGGTGCAGGAGGCAATAATCGGCAGGGACCAGCTGTCGGTGACGAGCTTGAATAGTACTGGGTAGAGGCTTGTTGCAGGTGTGCCTCAGTGGGGACTAATTGACTGAAGAAAAAAACAGACACCAAAAAAAAGAAGGCAGGGAAATGACAAAACGCAACATGTCCTTTTAAAACTGACTTTGAAACAACGTTGCAAAATAGTTGTATTTGTAAATTGAGACAACGTTGATGTCTAATGTTGGATCCAAGTTTTCGGTTGGGAAAGGACCGAATTTCAATGGTAAAATCAACGTCAGAACCCAAGATTGATTATACGTCGTCAAAAAGCATGTTGTTTCAACGTTATGTTTGAGTTGCTCAACGTCAGGACATAATTCAACAAGGTCTTGTGCCTGCTGGAGTATGTTTTGTAAACATAACACATTTACTTTCATATAATAGCAGGGGTTCTTGTGCCATAAATATGGGGGCCGCGTTAATTAATAACATTATTTATGAGAGAACTACGGAGCCCCTAAAGGGACATGGGAATTTTTTTTTTTTAGACATGTATCTCGTGGCCACGAGAAACTTTTTTAAAAAAAAAATAATAATAATAATTTTTTTTTAATTTTTTTTTTTTTACTAAAAGTTTCTCGTGGCCACGAGAAAGTTTCTCGTGGCCACGAGAAACTTTCTTGTGGCCACGAGAAAGCATTGGATGCGTGCTGATGGTTTGGGGTGTGTTAAAATGGCAGTTTAGGAGTTAATATGGCTGTATTTCCAATTAGGACTTTCCCCCATGTGTGTTGTGGCAAAATGTGAATGCTTGATTAGTAGGTGTGAGACAAACACTTTATCTTCCTGGTTATTGTAACGCTACGTGTTTGACATTATTTAAGACTTTATCATGCCCGGGAAAGGACAGTTTTCCTCTTCTGTGGCTGTGGGGGGTGGGCGTGGCTTGCGGACCTGCAGGGAAGCGGAGTGTGCCAGTTAGTCCCATGTTGATGTGATCAAACTTCTTTCTTGCTTGGAAGATACACACACAATTGTAACTGTTATTTCTTCCTGCAAATAATAAATATGTACAACGTGTTTGGATGTATTCATTTATGTAAAATTGTCATTAAATGTAATACTGCCTGACAAAAAGTGATTGGATGTAATATTTTGATATTTACACATCGCATATTTACACACGCGCATCTGACTAGAATACCCTTATGTGCATTACATATATCAACATCAACAACCTACTGTACTGTTTACTTGTTGAAATACCCTTTTTAGAGCAAATATCTACCCATATAATTTATATGTGTATATATAATATATAAATATATATATATGTATATATATATATATATATATATATATATATATATATATATATATATATATATATATATATAAATATATATATATATATGTATGTATGTATGTGTATCTATCTATATATATATATATATATATATATATATATATATATATATATGTATGTATGTGTATCTATATATATATATATATATATATATATATATATATATATATATATATATATATATATATATGTGTGTGTATCTATATATATATATATATATATATATATATATATATATATATATATATATATATATATATATATATATATATATATATATATGTGTGTGTGTGTATCTATATATATGTGTGTGTGTATATATATATATATATATATATATATATATATATATATATATATATATATATATATATATATATATATATATATATATATATATATATATTATGTATAAGCATGTATATATATACTCTACCATTTAGAAGTTTGGGGTCACATTGAAATGTCCTTATTTTTGAAGGAAAAGCACTGTACTTTTCAATGAAGATAACTTTAAACTAGTCTTAACTTTAAAGAAATACACACTATACATTGCTAATGTGGGAAATTACTATTCTAGCTGCAAATGTCTAGTTTTTGGTGCAATATCTACATAGGTGTATAGAGGCCCATTTCCAGCAACTATCACTCCAGTGTTCTAATGGTACAATGTGTTTGCTCATTGGCTCAGAAGGCTAATTGATGATTAGAAAACCCTTGTGCAATCATGTTCACACATCTGAAAACAGTTTAGCTTGTTACAAAAGTTACAAAACTGACCTTCCTTTGAGCAGATTGAGTTTCTGGAGCATGACATTTGTGGGGTCAATTAAACGCTAAAATGGCCAGAAAAAGAGAACTTTCATCTGAAACTCGACAGTCTATTCTTGTTCTTAGAAATGAAGGCTATTCTACAAAATTGTTTGGGTGACCCCAAACTTTTGAACGGTAGTGTATATATAAATATTATATATTACTGTAACTTGTTCTTAAAAATAGTAGTTATTTTGTATGTCAAATTTAGTGTTTGTGTGTATACCTGTATATGTATACTGTATATATGTATGTGTGTTTCTTCCTATACAGTATACATGTATATGTGTGTGTGTGCGTGTATATACTGTATATATATATATATATTTATATATATATTTATATATTATATATACACATATAAATTATATGGGTAGATATTTGCTCTAAAAAGGGTATTTCAACAAGTAAACAGTACAGTAGGTAGTTGATAAGATAAAGTGTTTGTCTCACACCTACTAATCAAGCATTCACATTTTGCCACAACACACATGGGGGAAAGTCCTAATTGGAAATACAGCCATATTAACTCCTAAACTGCCATTTTAACACACCCCAAACCATCAGCACGCATCCAATGCTTTCTCGTGGCCACGAGAAAATTTTATTAAAAAAAAAAAAAATTTTTTTTTTTTTTTTTAATAAAAAGTTTCTCGTGGCCAAGAGATACATGTCTAAAAAAAAAAATAATTCCCATGTCCCTTTAGGGGCTCCATAGAGAACTGCTTTTATTTGGGGTTTTTTTGGCTGATAGCAAACCTGCGTCATTCCAGTCCCGAAGTCCCTATAGACTGATCCACTTAATGTTGTTCATTAGAATTGCTCAGAGTCCTTTTGCGAGGTGTCTCTATAATAAACAATTCTAATGAAATTAAAAAGATGACCAAAAAAACAACCTCTCAGGTTTGCATCTCTGCAGACATTAGGACAGAATTACAAATCTCATTAGACCTAGGGCTGGGCGATAAAACAATAACAATATATATCGCGATAGACATGTGATCAATATCAATAGAAAATGGGGTCGATAGAACGTTCGATAATTTCACTTAGTTCTGTTAGAAAAAAATAGGAAGAAAGGCGGAGCCGGAACCGCACGGCATTCTGGGGGGTGTAGGCAGAGGAAGGGCTTTGGCCTCTCGACCTATCACGGCCGAGCCTGAACCGCAAGGCATTCTGGGAAATGCTAACAGGAAAAAAAAGCAACAACGGCTGTCGGCTAGCTGACGACGAGGAGTGAAACGAAACGGGAATATGAGTGCGGCAGCACGAGAGGAAATTGTAAATAAAAAGGAAACGTCACGTCACCAGTTTGGCAGTATTTTGGATTTTTTAAAATCCGATACGAATCAGAGTAATACTGTCTGCAAACTTTGCAAGGTCGTCGTCCCGACCAAGTCTGGGAACACGACAAACTTATTTTACCACCTGAGCCGCTCTCACCCGCTGGAGTACAGCAGTATCAAACAGCCACAACCATCTACATCAGCCGGTGCAAGTGGAACAGCACCGAAGCGACAACAACAGACCACCATCGCCTTGATGGTGGTCTGTTGTTGCCGCAGACAGTATTACTCGGCAGCAGTGCCATACGACAAAAATTCAAAACGTTATAAAGAAATAACGGATGCAGTGGTGTACACTACTAATTTCTTAATTACAATACTTTGCACATTTTGTTGGATTAAGCATTTATTTAATGTCAATATTTGCACATCGACCAGCATTTTCATTTATTTGACTGTTTTTCATAATGCTGACCTCGTTCTAAAGGTTAAAGGTTATATTTAAAATAAAAGTATTTAAATTCAGACTCTTTTCTCCTGGTCTTTATTTAGAATAGTTGTTGTTGTTTTTTATCAATAATTATCGATATCGACTGATATGAAACACTTATATCGTGATACATTTTTTAGTCATATCGCCCAGCTCTAATTTAGACCAGTGTTTTTCAACCACTGTACTAGTGTATCTCACGGCACACTAGTGTGCCGTGAGATACAGTCTGGTGTGCCGTGGGAAATTATCTAGTTTCACCTATTTGGGTTAAAGATATTTTTTGCAAAACAGTAATTATAGTCTGCAAATTATGTGTTGTTGTTGAGTGTCGGTGCTGTCTAGAGCTCGGCAGAGTAACCGTGTACTACTCTTCCATATCAGTAGGTGGCAGCCGGTAGCTAATAGCTTAGTAGATGTTGGAAACAGCGGGAGGCACTGTGTAGGTAAAAATGTATCTAATGCTTTTTTTTAAACCAAAAATAAACAAAAGGTGAGTGCCCCTAAGAAAAGGCATTGAAGCTTAGGGAAGGCTATGCAGAACGAAACTAAAACTGAACTGGCTGCAAAGTAAACAAAAACTGAATGCTGGACGACAGCAAAGAGTTACTGTGGAGCAAAGACGGCGTCCACAAAGTACATCCGAACATGACATGACAATCAACAATGTCCCCACAAAGAAGGATACATTTTTTTTCAATATTCTTGATTGCTAAAACAAAGTAGATGCGGGAAATATTGCTCAAAGGAAGACATGAAACTGCTACAGGAAAATACCAAAAAAGAGAAAAGGCCAGTAAAATAGGAGCGCAAGACAAGAACTAAAACACTACACACAAGAAAACAGCAAAAAACTCTTAAGTCACGGCGTGATGTGACAGGTCGTGACAGTACACCTACTTTGAGACAAGAGCTATAGTGATGCATGCTTGGTTATGGTTTGAATTCATATCCAACAGTGGCGACAACGACTTTTTACTGTCAACTGAGTTTCGTTTTTTAATGATTTCTGCTGGTGGTGTGCCTCTGGATTTTTTCAACGCAAAAAATGTGCGTTGGCTCGAAAAAGGTTGAAAAACACTGCATTAGACGCACCTAATAAAGTGTCCTGACTGTGTCTCCTAATACTGTCCAATACTTAATGAACACATTTTTTTTCAAATGAACACAACGTTAAGGCTTTGGCGGCGCCCCTCTTCCAGGGAGTCCTCCAAAAACAGGGATTAACAATACAGACTTTGATCTGATGTCATTTGTGTCCGCCCCTGACATCTGTTAGGACCGATTGCACAAATCCTATGTCTCGTAATTGATCATGTCCCTTGTTGAAGGCTATACATATGTCTTCCAATAAATGAAATAGTCAAGCATTATCAGCCAAGACATTTCAAATTTAGGAGTGTCTCTGGGTCTCCCAGGGACATGGTGCGAACTGTTTATGCTGTGTAATGTGCACAATGTGATGAACTGGACCACCTTGGCTGGATTGGATGATGCTGACATTGTAGAGTCAAAATATATCAAAAAATCCAAATCAAAGTCAAACTGACTCGTTGACATCCAAGCAGTTCAAAACAGTTTGATAACAATCGGTCCTATTGGGAATGATGTAAAGAGAGTGTTCCAGGCTGTCGCAATTGAAAACATTTCAATAGAGAAGTTAACCACAGTTAAATGAAGCTAAAATAAAGTGAAATTCGTCAACCTTTAAAGATGGCTAGGACATTTTGCAGAACTATACTGTCACGTAGTTGTTTTTCTGGATGAGCAAATTCCATCAAACGACACATTGTATGCTTTGTGGTTGCTTTGAAGATACTTAAAAGGTTGACATTTTCTCGCCAGTCATATCAATCAATCAATCAATGTTTATTTATATAGCCCTAAATCACAAGTGTCTCAAAGGGCTGTACAAGCCACAACGACATCCTCGGTACAGAGCCCACATACGGGCAAGGAAAAACTCACCCCAGTGGGACGTCGGTGAATGACTATGAGAAACCTTGGAGAGGACCGCATATGTGGGTAACCCCCCCCTCTAGGGGAGACCGAAAGCAACACACATTTTTAGCTACATGCTATTTACATCTCAACAGCTGCTCGGTGTAATGCATTACAGCATTTACTAAGTTTAGTCTTGACTCCGGGCACCAGCGGGAGACAAATCCTTGAAGATCTCAGAACACTTGCCAACCTCGAGACCTCCGAATTCGGGAAATGGGGGCGGGGTTGAGTTGGGCGGGGGTTTATATTGTAGCCCAGAAGAGTTAGGGCTGCAAGGGGTTCTGGGTATTTGTTCTGTTGTGTTTATGTTGTGTTGCGGTGCGGATGTTCTCCCGAAATGTGTTTGTCATTCTTGTTTGGTGTGGGTTCACAGTGTGGCGCATATTTGTAACAGTGTTAAACTTGTTTATACGGCTACCCTCAGTGTGACCTGTCAATCAATCAATCAATCAATGTTTATTTATATAGCCCTAAATCACAAGTGTCTCAAAGGGCTGCACAAGCCACAACGACATCCTCGGTACAGAGCCCACATACGGGCAAGGAAAAACTCACCCCAGTGGGACGTCGGTGTGAATGACTATGAGAAACCTTGGAGAGGACCGCATATGTGGGTAACCCCCCCCTCTAGGGGAGACCGAAAGCAATGGATGTCGAGTGGGTCTGACATAATATTGTGAAAGTCCAGTCCACAGTGGATCCAACACATCAGCGAGAGTCCAGTCCATAGTGGGGCCAGCAGGAAACCGTCCCGAGCGGAGACGGGTCAGCAGCGCAGAGATGTCCCCAACCGATGTACAGGCTAGCGGTCCACCCGGGATCCCGAGTCTGGACAGCCAGCACTTCATCCATGTGCAACTCCCCCTCCCAAGGGAAAGGGGAGCAGAGGAGAGAAGAAAAGAAACGGCAGATCAACTGGTCTAAAAAGGGGGTCTATTTAAAGGCTATAGTATACAAATGAGTTTTAAGATGGGACTTAAATGCTTCTACTGAGGTAGCATCTCTAACTGTTACCGGGAGGGCATTCCATAGTACTGGAGCCCGAATAGAAAACGCTCTATAGCCCGCAGACTTTTTTTTGGCTCTGGTAATCACTAATAAGCCGGAGTTCTTTGAACGCAGATTTCTTGTCGGGACATATGGTACAATACAATCGGCGAGATAGGCTGGAGCTAAACCGTGTAGTGTTTGTATGGCTGTTGATCAAGTATGCCTTGCAGTCACTTACGTGTGTCTGTAGAAGAGCATACAACATGTGACTGGGCCGGCACGCTGTTTGTATGGAGAAAAAGCGGACGCCACGACAGGTTGTAGAGGACACTAGGCAGTGCCATCACGGCACACCCTCAATATTATTGTCCGGGTGAAAATCGGGAGAAATTCGGGAGAATGGTTGCCCCGGGAGATTTTCGGGAGGGACACTGAAAATCGGGAGTCTCCCGGAGGGTTGGCAAGTATGGTTCTCAGAGACAGAGATGGTTCGTATGGTTCTGACGTGTTAGAGACATACTTTGGCACAAGACCATGAAAAGACTTGTAAACAAGCAGAGCTGGATTAATATGGTCATATTTTGTGGTTCTAGTCAGGACTCGAGCAGCAGCATTCTGGATGTACTGCAGCTGCTTTACAGCTCGTTTAGAGATCCCAGTGAGAATGCCATTACAGTAGTTTAACTTGCTGGAGAAACAGGCACGGATTAGTCTTTCCATGTCGGATTTGGACACTATTCCTTTGATTTTGGCAAGGTTTTTAGATGGTACAAAGCAGCTGATGTGGCTGTTAAATTTCAAGTCTGAGTCCTTTATTACCCCTAAAGTAGATTTCATCCATCCATCCATCCATTTTCTACCGCTTGTCCCGTTTGGGGTTGCGGGGGTGCTGGAGCCTATCTCAGCTACAATCGGGCGGAAGGTGGGTTACACCCTGGACAAGGTGCCACCTCATCGCAGGGCCAACACAGATAGACAGACAACATTCACACTCACATTCACACACTAGGGACCATTTAGTGTTGCCAATCAACCTATCCCCAGGTGCATGTTTTTGGAGGTGGGAGGAAGCCGGAGTACCCAGAGGGAACCCACGCAGTCACGGGGAGAACATGCAAACTCCACACAGAAAGATTAAAAGGGATTAAAACCAGGACTGCTCAGGACCTTCGTATTGTGAAGCACATGCACTAACCCCTGTTCCACCGTGCGAACCTGATTATTAGGTTTCAGAGTCTCAAAGTGACTAATAATCGTTTCACAGTCTACATGCTTGATATATTCCCAATATGTAAAATGAGTACACCAAGCAATAGTGGAAATCAGGACACGTTGTCTGATGAAAAAAAACCACATGTAGAGGTTAAGAAAAAATAAGGTGAATCATCAGACATTTTTTCTATCTGTCCTTTTGATCTAGGCGGCATACTTCACAGCAACTTTCCCGTACGCCATGCTGCTGATATTGCTCATACGTGGAGTCACCCTGCCAGGGGCAATGAACGGGATTATTTATTACCTCTACCCTGACATCTCCCGTCTATCAGATCCACAGGTGAGAAAACAAGTGTCGACAAAGTTATGGTTACATATTTTAATTAGAAGGATTGCACCCACACAAAAGAACAAGCTGTATGGACATTAGAAAGTCACTTTTAACGCAATAGAGGTCCTTTAAGCCAGACAGACATGTTTGATTAATTAAAAAATATACATTGCCTTGAGAATGTGTTGGCTATCCTCAGGTGTGGCTGGACGCCGGCACTCAAATCTTCTTCTCTTACGCCATTGGCCTCGGCTTCCTGACCTCGCTTGGCAGTTACAATACTTACAATAACAACTGCTACAAGTAAGGATGAAAACAGTATACAATATTTTAAAGGTTTCGACTTTGAAACTGATGCATTTATTGGTGTGATTATTGGATAATCAAAGGGCCTGCTGTATTTTCTTATTTATAAAGTACATAATTGTGGCTCATAGAGTGATGACATGTTTTTGAATGATTCTGAGTCTACTGCCAGCTAATATAAGCAGCTGCACTTCTGTTTCGTCACTGCTTAAACACATTTTTGCCTTCCAGAGATTGTTTCTACTTGTGTTTGCTGAACAGCGCCACCAGCATTGTGGCAGGCTTTGCCATTTTCTCCGTCTTGGGATTCATGACCTACGAACAAGGGGTCGATATTTCTGAAGTGGCGGAATCAGGCAAGTGCTTACTTCGTTCACCTAGTTTGCCAAGTTTCTGTTGTTCAAAGAGTCACATTCTACAATGTGGGGGTCGTGCTCCGCTGAGAGGAAACGTTGGCGTCATCCAATCTATTTATCCTATTATCTATTTCCTTATTTCATTGCATAATCTTAAACTAAAAGCAGTGTTTTTTGGGGGCTTTTTTTCATAAAGAAATATAATCATTTGTGCTTACGGACTGTATCCCTGCAGACTGTATTGATATATAATCTATATATTGTGTTTTTTATGTTGATTTAATAAAAAAATAAAAATAAACTTTTTTTTTTTTTTACATTTCTTGTGCGGCCCGGTACCAATCGGTACCGGGCTGCGGCCCCGTGGTTGGGGACCACTGCCTTAGTGGGTCGCAGGGGGTGCTGGAGCCTATCTCAGCTGCATTCGGGCGGAAGGCGGGGTACACCCTGGACAAGTCGCCACCTCATCGCAGGGCCAACACAGATAGACAGACAACATTCACACTCACATTCACACACTAGGGCCAATTTAGTGTTGCCAATCAACCTATCCCCAGGTGCATGTCTTGGAGGTGGGAGGAAGCCGGAGTACCCGGAGGGAACCCACGCAGTCACGGGGAGAACATGCAAACTCCACACAGAAAGATCCCGAGCCCAGGATCGAACCCAGGACCTTCGTATTGTGAGGCACACATACTAACCCCTAATACATCTTATTATAATAATATAATGGATACATAATTAATAATTATCATAATTAGTTATCTGCGATGAGGTGGCGACTTGTCCAGGGTGTACACCGCCTTCCGCCCCTATGCAGCTGAGATAGGCTCCAGCTACCCCCGCGACCCCGAAAGGGACAAGCGGTAGACAATGGATGGATGGATGGATAATTAGTTTTTAAGAGTATGTGAAAGTTCAACTCCTACCTTGTTTACTCAGAAATGTCAAGCACCTAAAATGCGCCAAACATGGATAAGTGTGGAGCGAGTGTTGTGCATTTTCCCCATCATCTCTTGTAATGGATTTAAATGTGAGTCATTATGATTTTTTTTATGATGATTGGACATTTTTTTATAATATCCGCAAAGTTCAATGAGTGGGTTGTGTGACCATGTTTGTTGAATTTTGGGTTGTTGTTTTCCACCAGTTTGCAGCAAACTGGCAGTAATTAGGCCATGGGATATTTTTATATGATGTGGATACTCTGCCCCAGTCAAATTGTTTACTGGACTTGTGCCGTCTCGCGTGTCAAATTTACTAGCTGGCCGCATTTGACCCGTAGTTTAGGAACGTGCTCAAAATATATCCTCAGGCATACGATTACTTGGCAAAGGGCTACTGTTAAGTATATTCATGACTACTGTCTGCTAAATCTTTAACTTACGTGAAGTTTATTACTATACCTCACAGAAGTGAGATACGGTTATATACTTTACATCAGTGGTCCCCAACCTTTTTGTAGCTGCGGACCGGTCAACGCAGCTACAACGCAGGGGAAGGGGTATATATATATATATATATATTTATTTTATTTATTTTTTCATAAAGAAATACAATCATGTGTGCTTACGGACTGTATCCCTGCAGACTGTATTGATCTATATTGATACATAATTTATATATTGTGTTTTTTATGTTGATTTAATTTTTTTTTTTTTTTAAATATATATATATATACATATATATATAAAATTTATTTTTTTATTTCTTGTGTGGCCCGGTACCAATCGGCCAGGTGGTTGGGGACCACTGCTTTACATGGCAAAAATGTTTCCATAGCTTCTCAAGGGACAAGACTAACATTAAAACTTGGATACATTTTAGAGTAGTCAGAGTACAGCTTGTATAGCAGATTTACCATCCACTAAAACCACGCCAATACGCCGCCATTATTGTCTAAAACCGCTGACAACACCTCACAGTGAGTACACCTCACAGTGGACATAATTAAATTAATTTATATGCTTCAATACACTTAATATAGCAAAGGTAAACTTAATCCTAAAAACACATACAGTATATTCAGTGTTGGGTTAGTTACTCCAACTAGTTACAGTTACTAGTTACTTTATTTCAAAAGTAACTCAATTACTTACACCAAAAAGTAATGCGTTACTGTGAAAAGTAACTATTTGGTTACTTTTTTTAAAAAAAGCTCCTATTAATGCCCTTTTAGCCTTCATTTCAGTACTGTTATTAAATGATAAATGGGTTATACTTGTATAGCGCTTTTCTACCTTCAAGGTACTCAAAGCGCTTTGACAGTATTTCCACATTCACCCATTCACACACACATTCACACACTGATGGCGGGAGCTGCCATGCAAGGCGCTAACCAGCACCCATCAGGAGCAAGGGTGAAGTGTCTTGCCCAAGGACACAACGGATGTGACTAGGATGGTAGAAGGTGGGGATTAAACCCCAGTAACCAGCAACCCTCCGATTGCTGGCATGGCCACTCTACCAACTTCGCCACGCCGTCCTGGAGAATAATACAATCTGTTGATCAACTTGACATTACATTTGCATCACTGAACTCTGCTAAGCAATGTGGTCTACATACAACACACAAAGACAAAGATATGTTTCAAAGGGCCAATTTATTTCAGGCCAGAACAAATTAACAAAACTATTTTAAATAGCTGCAACATAACATACATAAGTAACAAACAGCATAATAACAATATAGCTGTAAACCTGGCTTCACCTAAGGAAGGCACACATGTCATACACAAAGCCTAAGCAGGCAGATTTGAATGTTTTTTTGGGCAGTAGACGGGATCTTTGATCCAAGACACAACTTACATTTAACTAAAATGTTCTTTTCTTTGTGCTCGACAAAAGAATAGAAGTGAGAATATCTCATACTTGCCAACCCTCCCGAATTTCAGTGCCTCTCCCCGGGACAACCATTCTCCCGATTTCCAGCCGGATTTAAGGCACGCCCCCTCCAGGTCCGTGCGCACCTGAGTGAGGACAGCCTGTCGTCACGTCCCCTTGGCCAACCAAAAAGTAACCACAGAACACTACACAGTATAGTGTTCTGTGGTTACTTTTTGGTTGGCCAACGGTTTACGTTGTATTGCGCACTCCCCTCCCCTCCCCACACCCACACCCACATCCCAGACACACACACACGGCGCGCCTTCGGCTTGTGACACAAGAGATTCAGAAGGACGACACTGCAGCGCTGCAATAAAACACACTCAGATCTTCTGTTTCTAGCCGATACTACATAAAAAATTACGTAAAATAACGCAGTAACGCATCATGTAGTAACGGTAACTGAGTTACTGAATATAAAAAATAACGCGTTAGATTACTGGTTACCACCGAAACTAACGGCGTTACAGTAACGCGACACTGAGTATATTAAAGAAAAGACCAAACTGTAAAAGTGTGAATTTGGTATTACAAGTTGTTTTGTCCAGTATTAAAAGTAGTTTTAAACAGGTGGGTTTGAAACAGTCATTTGAAATGTGTGAAATAATGAAGGAATAGAAAAAAAAGTGTGGGGTTATGACATGAGCGGATGGAAAGGGGGAGAGAGTTTCAAAGGGAAGGGACAGGAAAGGAGAAGGCACGGTTCCCCCCAGGTTCGGTGTAGAGTTCTGTAAAGAAGAGACAGCAGGTGGTTGTTGTTGGCGTGAGGAGCTCCGAGAGGAAGAATGGGGCCTGTTTGTGGAGGGCTTTATAGGTCAGGAGAAGGATTTTCAACTTGACACACTGTGGGATGGTTGGCCAGTAAAGTTCTTGGAGGATTACCGAGGAGGCGTGGTTTTGGACCAGTTGGAGTTTATGGAGGACTTGGGAAGATGAAACATTGGATGTTGTTGAAGTAATCCAGTCTGGAGGTGAAAATTGCATGAATAAGTCTTTAGGCGGTGGAGAAGGAGAGGATGGGAGACAGTGGTGCAGCTTCACCGTTATGTGGCCTTAGAGGTTGCCCCAGTTAAGATGAGAACTTTACAGGACTGACTTTAGTGACTAAGTAGGTGTAAAAAAAAATGGAAATAAAATGTTGTGCTGTATGATTTTGCGACGTGCAAATTTACAAGTGGATGGACGATATTGTCCCCCTGTGTATTCTGGGTAAAATCGTCACCAACGCCATCAGTCACTTGTCAACAGAGTACCAGCTAAGTGAGCATTTTTACCGCGAAGTTAACATGAGTGGCAGGTCATATGAACATATAACAGCAAAGCGACAAAGGTTGGAGACGGGCAATATTCTTGAGGTGGAGGCAGTCTAATGTGGCGATGTCTTACTTGGGCTACACGGCTTCGAATGAAAAGTTATTGTCCAAGAGAAGACCATGTCCAAATTGTGTCCTTGATGTCCACTTTTCCATGGTAGACGTTAGGCCCCCGGGCCTTATACTTTTCAACCCGGCCCACCAGGCGTCTCCAAATTATTTTTAGTAAACTTCACCATCTAAACTGTGCTTTTGCGTGATAATCTGCACCGAGTGGCTGCAAGCAGATGAGGCAATAAGCAGAGTGAGCAGGGTTTGTTTACAGCAGCCAGCCTGGAATGTGAGTGTCAGGGACACAGAAGTAGATTTCTACAACCAAGTTCTGTTCTGCAACAAAATTATATTATATGGATTATTATTATATGGATCTGTGGCTGTTTTTTGTATTTTGCGTTCATTTTTCGTCATGTTTGTTGAATGTATTTTGTATTTTTGCATTATTGTAAAAGATCGATCTCAAGACAATCGTCTTGGAAGTAAAGAGGAGAGACGTTCATATGTTCTCCATATTCAGTGTTTTATCATTCATAGTTAATATTATCAATCCCACATTATTTATTTTCATGCTCAGCAAAAAGGCTGTAAAATTCCATTCAATTGTTTTGTGGTGGTCTGTCATAATATTTTTTGCATGAGTGTTTGTATTGTATGTTTCGCTTTTACACTTTTCTATGGCATTTTAGGATATTCTTTAAATTATGTTGACTAACCTACACATGTTTAAAGTGTTCCTTAAAAAAGGAACAGAGCACACTTATAGCAGAATGCAAGACACGTTTTACAGATAAAATATTGTGTCAAACAATAAAAACAGACAAACTCACAGTGTCATGTTAAAAATCAGCAAGAAAAGACTAAAACCAGTATGGTCTTTATTTTTCAGTTTTGATTTTTAACATGACACTGCAAGTTTGATTACAGCAGTATATTGACTGACTGATGATTGTGTGTATATATATACTGTATATATAAATTAGGGGTGTGGGAAAAAAATCGATTCGAATTCGAATCGCGATTCTCACATTGTGCGATTCAGAATCGATTCTCATTTTTAAAAAATCTTTTTTTTTTTTTTTTAAATATATATATATTTTTTTTATATATTTTTTTTTAGATTAATCAATCCAACAAAACAATACACAGCAATACCATAACAATGCAATCCAATTCCAAAACCAAACCCGACCCAGCAACACTCAGAACTGCAATAAACAGAGCAATTGAGAGGAGACACAAACCAAAAGTAGTGAAAGAAAAATGAATATTATCAACAACAGTATCAATATTAGTTACAATTTCAACATAGCAGTGATTAAAAATCCCTCATTGACATTATCATTAGACATTTATAAAAATTTTTAAAAAAGAACAATAGTGTCACAGTGGCTTACACTTGCATCACATCTCATAAGCTTGACAACACACTGTGTCCAATATTTTCACAAAGATAAAATAAGTCATATTTTTGGTTCATTTAATAGTTAAAACAAATTTACATTATTGCAATCAGTTGATAAAACATTGTCCTTTATAATTATAAAAGCTTTTTACAAAAACCTACTACTCTGCTTGTATGTCAGCAGACTGGGGTAGATCCTGCTGAAATCCTATGTATTGAATGAATAGAGAATCGTTTTGAATCGGGGAAAAAATCGTTTTTGAATCGAAAATCGTGTTGAATTGAAAAAAAAAATCGATTTTGAATCGAATCGTGACCCCAAGAATCGATATTGAATCGAATCGTGGGACACCCAAAAATTCACAGCCCTAATATATATATGTATGGACATAATTTCTAGGCGCAGTCAAGGCGTTGAGGGGATCTGGTTTGGTGGCTGCAGGATTAGGTCTCTGCTTTTTGCAGATGATGTGGTCCTGATGGCTTCATCTGGCCAGGATCTTCAGCTCTCACTGGATCGGTTTGCAGCTGAGTGTGAAGCGACTTGGATGAGAATCAGCACCTCCAAGTCCGAGTCCATGGTTCTCGCCCGGAAAAGGGTGGAGTGCCAACTCCGGGTTGCGGAGGAGACCCTACCCCAAGTGGAGGAGTTCAAGTACCTCGGAGTGTTGTTCACGAGTGAGGGAAGAGTGGATAGTGAGATCGACAGGCGGATCGGTGCGGCGTCTTCAGTAATGCGGACGCTGTATCGATCCGTTGTAGTGAAGAAGGAGCTGACCGGAAGGCAAAGCTCTCAATTTACCAGTTGATCTACGTTCCCATCCTCACCTATGGTCATGAGCTTTGGGTTATGACTGAAAGGACAAGATCACGGGTACAAGCGGCCGAAATGAGTTTTCTCCGCCGGGTGGCGGGGCTCTATCTTAGAGATAGGGTGAGAAGCTCTGCCATCCGGGAGGAGCTCAAAGTAAAGCCGCTGCTCCTCCACATCGAGAGGAGCCGAATGAGGTGGTTCAGGCATCTGGTCAGGATGCCACCCGAACTCCTCCCTAGGGAGGTGTTTAGGGCATGTCCGACCGGTAGGAGGCCACGGGGAAGACCCAGGACACGTTGGGAAGACTATGTCTCCCCGCTGACATGGGAACGCCTCGGGATCCCCCGGGAATAGCTGGACGAAGTGGCTGGGGAGAGGGAAGTCTGGGCTTCCCTGCTTAGGCTACTGCTCCCGCGACCCGACCTCGGATAAGCGGAAGTATATATATATACACACACACACACACACACACACACACACACACACACACACACACACACACACACACACACACACACACACACACACACACACACACCAATGTGGCCCCAGAGTAAAAAATAATTGCCCAGGTCTGCGTTAGACACTTGAAACTACTTGAGGTGCTCAATGGGTTCAGGTCTGTAGGAGACATACTTTGCCACTCCATCACCTTCTTCAGCAAGGCAATTCTCATCTTGGGGGTAGGCTCCTTGTCACGTTGGAAAACTGCCGTGCCAAGTTTACCAAGAGAGAATCATGCTTTGCTTCATTCATGTTCCCCTCAATGAACCACAGCTCCCCAGCACTCATGCAGCCCCAGACTATGAGGCTATCGCCACCATACTTGACTGTTAGCAAGACACAATTACCTTGGTACTCACTTGTGTTGCCAGATATCTACATTTTTTTGTGGACTAAGTACATGAGTATATCCTATTCTATCCTATCCTATGTTGATAAGGGTTAATTGGATGGTAAATCGATATTGCTGTACAAGCCGTACATTGACAGCTGTCAATTTTTAATGTCTTAACCATTTTTAAAAACACCCCCTGTTTTTACCTCAAAATGAATAGAACTGTCGGGCTTTATTTAATTTTTTTAAACCAAACCACAGCATACTTTTACTTTGAAGTGACTATCACATGAAGTGTTATGTCTTCATTGTGTCAAGTCTAATTGTGTAGACATGTTCTGGGAAGCCTACATAACGGTCAAAGCATATTGGAGTTTAAAAAAAAAAAGGAAAAAAAGGAGGTTCAAGAGTTTAGAGACAGGATTGTGGGATGAGACAAATCTGGGAAAAGGCTCCTGAACTTATTATTCCTGACAACATAGAAGTCTCTGTAACATCAGTTTGGGACAACAAGGACCCTTGTGGCTGAATTGAGAAATCGCACTTAAAACACCTCAAAGACTTTCAGATTGGGAAAGAAGAGAATTCTCTGGTCTGAGGACACTAGTATTGAACTGTTCTGTCTCAATTCTAAGGGTATTTTTGGAGTAACCCATATACTATCTAGGTGTCCTTGTGGAACATTCCTCCATCTCCACACAAGGTATTTTGGATATTTTTAGAGATATTTGTGCGGTTTCTGAATATTCCAGTCTGTTTTGTCCCCATTTTGGTAAGAATTTTGAAACGTGTCCCATTGTACTGAACCTTAAGGACCAGGTTTGGCGTTCATCGTGTACCCTCGGGCTCTGGCCATGATGCCCATGCCGCAGATGTGGGCCGTGTGTTTCTTCCTCATGATCATTCTACTTGGCTTGGACAGTCAGGTAGGCATTATCTCATTGCACGAATAAGCCGAACCCCAAAGAGTTTCCACTCACCAGTTATTTTCTCCTAATGCAGTTTGTTGGTCTGGAGTGTCTGATGACGTCGCTGGTTGATCTTTTCCCATCCTATCTACGTCAAGGATACAGACGTGAGCTGGTCCTACTTGCCATTTGTGTTGTCTGCTGCTTGCTGGGATTTGCCATGGTGACTGAGGTTTGTAAAGCCTAAAAAAAAATCCCAGTTGTAGGCTCAACAAGGCTCAGCATAGGAAGGAAGCACTGTAGGCCAGAGGGTTCTTAAAGGCCAACTGAAACCCACTACTACCGACAACGCAGTCTGATAGTTTATATATCAATGATGAAATCTTAACATTGCAACACATGCCAATACGGCCGGGTTAACTTATAAAGTGCAATTTTAAATTTCCCGCCACACTTCCGGTTGAAAACGTCTAGATATGATGACGTATGCGCGTGACGTCAATGGTTGATACGGAAGTATTCGAACCCATTGAATCCAATACAAAAAAGCTCTGTTTTCATCCCAAAATTCCACAGTATTCTGGACATCTGTGTTGGTGAATCTTTTGCAATTTGTTTAATGAACAATGGAGACTGCAAAGAAGAAAGCTGTAGGTACGATCGGTGTATTAGCGGCGGACTACAGCAACACAACCAGGAGGACTTTGAGATGGATAGCAGACGCGCTACCGTGAGTACAGCTTTGGCTTCCAAACATTTGATCGCTTGCCCATACGTGCGTGTCGCTATGTGCATGTCACGTACGTAACTTTGGGGAAATATATGTTTCTTGCCGACTCTGATGGCGGCCGGGGTGTCGTCGAAAGCTACAACGCCCGCCGCCGTCCCGTAGCTAAGTTAGCTTCAATGGCGTTGTTAGCAACAGCATTGCTAAGCTTCGCCAAGCTGGAAAGCATTAACCGTGTATTTACATGTCTAGAGTTTGGTAGTATTGTTGATCTTCTGTCTATCCTTCCAGTCAGGGACTTATTTATTTTGTTTCTATCTGCATTTGAGCCCGATGCTATCACGTTAGCTCAGTAGCTAAAGAGCTTCGCCGATGTATTGTCGTGGAGATAAAAGTAACTGTGAATGTCCATTTCGCGTTCTCGACTCTAATTTTCAAGAGGATATCGTATCCGAGGTGGTTTAAAATACAAATCCGTGATCCACAATAGAAAAAGGAGAAAGTGTGGAATCCAATGAACCCTTGTACCTAAGTTATGGTCAGAGCGAAAAAAGATACGTCCTGCACTACCTCTCTAGTCCTTCACTCTAACGTTCCTCATCCACGAATCTTTCATCCTCGCTCAAATTAATGGGGTAATCGTCGCTTTCTCGGTCCAAATCTCTCTCGCTGCATTGTAAACAATGGGGAAATGTGAGGAGACCTTCCTCCTGTGACGTCACGCTACTTCCGGTATAGGCAAGGCTTTTTTTAATCAGCGACCAAAAGTTGCGAACTTTATCGTCGTTGTTCTCTACTAAATCCTTTCAGCAAAAATATGGCAATATCGCAAAATGATCAAGTATGACACATAGAATGGATCTGCTATCCCCGTTTTAAATTTTAAAAAAATCATTTCAGTAGGCCTTTAATCCATTTGACCTCAGGGCCCAGCCTTTCCACGACGGGCCTGAGACCCACTCAAATATTACCACACAAAAGAAATGTACAAAACCCAAAACAAGTGAAGTTGGCATGTTGTGTAAATCGTAAATAAAAACAGAATACAATGTTTTGCAAATCCTTTTCAACCTATATTCAATTGAATGGACTGCAAAGACAATATACTTAACGTTCGAACTGGAAAACGTTATTTTTTTGCAAATATTAGCTCATTTGGAATTTGATGCCTGCAAAATGTTTTAAAAAAAGCTGGCAAAAAAGACTGAGAAAGTTGAGGAATGCTCATCAAACACTTATTTGGTGAACAGACTAATTGGGAACAGGTGGGTGCCATGATCGGGTATAAAAACAGCTTCCATGAAATGCTCAGTCATTCACAAACAAGGATGGGGCGAGGGTGAACACTTTGTGAACAAATGCCTGAGCAAATTGTCGAACAATTTAAGAACAACATTTCTCAACGCGCTATTGCAAGGAATTTAGGGATTTCACCATCTATGGTCCGTAATGTCATCAAAATGTTCAGAAAATCTGGAGAAATCACTGCACGTAAGCGATGATATTACGGACCTTAGATCTCTCAGGCGGTACTGCATCAAAAACCGACATCAGTGTGTAAAGGATATCACCACATGGGCTCAGGAACACGTCAGAAAACCATTGTCAGTAACTACAGTTTGTCGCTATATCTGCAAGTGCGAGTTAAAACTCTACTGTGCAAAGCGAAAGCCATTTTTCAACAACACCCAGAAACACCGCAGGCTTCGCTGGGCCCGAGCTCATCTAACGGTGGACTGATGCAAAGTGAAAAAGTGTTCTGTGGTCTGACGAGTCCACATTTCAAATTGTTTTTAGAAACTGTGGACGTTGTGTCCTCCGGAACAAAGAGGAAAATAACCATCTGGAGTGTTACAGGCACAAAGTTCAAAAGCCAGCATCTGTTTTGGTATGGGGGTGTATTAGTGCCCAAGGCATGGGTAACTTACACATCTGTGAAGGCACCATTATGCTGAAAGGTACATACAAGTTTTGGAGCAACATACGTTGTGTTAGATTCCCGTTATTCTGACTTTCAAGCTCCTTCCTGCGAGTCGTCTAACTCCAGCACTCCGTACCACGGGTCCTGTCCTCCTCGGTGCAGACGGGGTCCTCCGCTCTGCTCCACCGACGTAGGCGCTACTCTGCTGGATGGCGAGGCAATGCGCCTAGCTCTACTACCCGGTGTTGATTCAGCGTCTGTCCCGCTTCCCCTTGTGGTACACTCGGTAGAGAAGCCTCTCTTTCCAAGGTCGAGTTTAATACACACAATTCCCGCTGTTTTAATGGTAGCTTGCCTCTTTGAATCTTGGCTTTTGTTACTGACTAGGTTTGGATTTGAGGGCATTGGAAATGAACAGCCCTACAGGACATAATTGCTAGTGGACTCCATTAGAGTGACCCTTGAGAGCTAGGTGTCGTACACACTGTGATCCTATGGTTTATCGTCAAGGACGTGTCGGTAGGTGAAAGGTTGAAAGGATGCAAATTTGGCTTCTTGGTATAATGCTTTTTAATGCAGGTTCTTCATGAATCTTGATTTAATGCCCCTTAATGCGGGTTCAATGGCACAAGCATTGCACAGCGTTAATGAATCATTTCACAAAAATCACGAGAAGTTGAAATATAAAAATATATAAAAAGTAACAAACAAATCATCAAAAGGTGTCTAATTCAGTTCATATGAGAGTTCGAATTGGGTGTTACTTTGAGAGGTCCTTTGTGGTGGGTCCCCTGGAGGGGGGCCGGGGTTGGGTCGAAAGTGGCCGAAAAGAGTCTCTTGAATTTGGGCAAACCCTGACGTGTCACCCGGCCGAGTGATCCGTCGTCGGCCCTCTGCTGTGCCGGCCGGAGAGGGAGGCCAGCAGGAGCAGTGGAGTCGGTCCTGTGCGAGCCTCAGGGGCCCGCGGGGCCAACGCCCTGGTTCCTCTGGTAGGACAGGAGGTCCTGGTCCTCTCGTTTGGTCACAGGGGGAGATCGGAATGGAGCGAGGTCTCTCGCTCTGTCGAATCGGGTTCTTCTCGGAGAGTGTTGGGCAAAGTTCTTTGTTTCAGTCCAAGTTGCAAAGAGACCTCTCGATTGCCCATTCGATGCTACGTACAAGTACAGAATCCCCCGAAATAATATTCTTTACACTCCTATATACCCTCGGTTATGGGGGGTGGTTTTCTCTCTAACCAATCCACCTCTTTCTCCTATGGGGCTATACTGCGTCATACTATATTCTATAATTCATTGGTCGATTCTTAGTTCATTCCGTTCATTTTCGACTCTCTCCTTTTTTGGCTATCGTGTACTTAGTAGCTACGCCCCAATCAGTCTATTCCAGATTCACCTGGATGACCCTTCTCCCTATTCCTCCCTTCTTCCAACCGTACAATTAAGTGTCAGTATCTCACTCCCCTGCCACTCGACCACTTAGTACTGCTGTGAGGGTTATTTTGAACTAGGGATGTATCGCTGACGATAGCATTCCACTCGCCCTCTCCCTTATCTTGAACTTATCTTCAACCCCTTATCTTGAACTTATCTTCAACCTTCACTTTGACCGCTGTCCTTGTCCTTCCACTCTGTCTTGACAGCCCTGTTAGCTAGGGAATTTCCATGGGTTCAGGGATTGCTATGTGTGAGTCTCTACTCATGGGCCTCTATCTCTCTCTTCTGACTTTCCCTAATCTTATTCTCCACTTTGTCCTGAACTTCTTATCCTGACACCATTACTGCATCATGAATCGGAGCAATTGTAAGGCTAAGAGCCCCAGGATTAGGGCTCCGAGGGCCGCCGCCCCGTATACGATGAACGGTCGAACAATGTCCCATAAGTCGTGTAGAAGCACCATAGCACCTTCTTCTATCTTGCCTAGCACTTCTCCAGGTACTTCTAACAGTCCTTCCGCTCCTGCCACTATGGCCTTGCCGGATATTTCTAGCAGTGAGCACTCGTGGTCCCCACATTTCACCCAGTGTTCAAGCGGGACTTGACAGGTTCCATTGTTATATATTCTATTCCGTCCTACCCACTGGTACCCGTTAATTTCTTTGCCATTGCACAGACTCTGCCTAAAAGCATGGCCCTCGAGGCGTGTCATTTTGGCGTAACTCACGTGTGGCACCATGTCCATATGAATGTCCTTACGGTGTCTCACGGGACCCAGCAACGCCTTGGCACACCCGCGGTTCCACTCGGACGTGCCTCTCTGCCAGACCTTGGTGCGCATGGTAGATCTGGACAAATTGCTTTCCAACAGGGCATCACTTTTTATCCATGTCACACTTTGATCAAATGTTTCATACTTCCCTTGATACCACTCCTCACATGTTGGTCCCCAACCGTCGAGTTCCCCACACGATCGTCGTGCAAGGCCTACAGTGCAGGAGGTTTTGTCTTTGTTACAGGTCATTTTCCAAGGCCTTGGGCTCATGACTGCTGTCGGTCGGTAGCCGGTCCACCAGTACCAATCGGCTACGCCATCAGCGGCCGAGTAGACAGAGGCAGTATACTGGTATTTGATCCAGTAGTTTTGAGTCAATTCTAGGCATGGCCGCACCCAAGCTTTAAATTCGACTTCTTGGAGGCCCCACCAAGGCCACTTCAGGTTAGGATAGACGAAATGAGGCCACTGTTCCAGGGCTCCTTTTATTGTTTTGTGCTGCCGATGGCGGGTGCAGTCTTGTCTCCAGCCCCCGGTGGTATGGATGGATATTGGCGGCTGCCATATATCACATCTGGGGGAGGCATCGTAAGTGTGCGCTCCCTCCTGCCAGTCATAGTCGGAGTTGTTTAGGTTCTGAAACATTTTTTCCAGGACACATTAGTCAATTTTAGCAAAGTCATTTTTTGGTACCCCCCATAGTTCATCAGGCGTGGGTACTTTTTGAATAAACACGTCAGAAAATTTTGGGCTGTGCAGGCTTCTTACTTCACCCCCTTTTGTCTCTTGCTGGCCTGCGGTCAGATGTGCAGCGGATCTCTTCCAGACCCATGGCAGGGAGTCGTTCAGCCAATCTTCCACGGTCACGTCTCCTAGGCTGTATTGTCCCCCGGCGTAGGGCACGATGACTGAGTCCGCTAGTAGATTAGCCATTGGTTCCACTAATGGTACTTCTTGGACCCTACTCAGTACCAGGTATTGTTTTTCCTTGCATCTGTACGGACCTAAGTTCCACAAACACGGATCCAACTTGAAGGCCCTCTCTTTTAGGCATGACACTGATCGTTGTGACCAGGTCTGCGCGATGTTCACTATTGGAGGCTTCTCCTCCTCTTGCGGTGGTTCCGACGGTTGCGCGGTCGTCAGGTTTGTCCCTTGAGTATTAACTGTAGCATGCCTTCTCACCTCTGCTTCCTTGCATGTAAAGTTTATATGTCCCAGGAACATTCCTGAGCTCCGGAGCTTCTGTAGGCATCGGTGCGGAATATGCGGAGCTGGGAGCACGACTTCGTCTTCCCAGTACGTCAGATTGCGAAGGGTGACACATGCTCGGTTGTAGAACCACTGCGGTCCTTTTTCAGTCGTGCGGATCCAGGTTACTTCGACTTCTCTGGTCTCCAGCTGTATTGGTTGCAACGTGGATATCAGAAGGGTAGAGTTGACAACCTCAACTTCTTCAATTAGGCTGTTTTGGTTGAAGGCTCGAGGGGCAAAGTTGCGGTCCAGGTATTGCTCCTGGAACCCTGCCAGTCGCTGGGATAGAGACATATTCTCCGTCAGCGCCTTCCCATCTGCGAAAAAGCTGGGAGAATTATCCAATGCAAATACGTCGCGCTTGGCAGTCCAGCATGTCTGGTTCAAAAATCGGGTTGTCGAATGTTCTATTCTTACATGTGCTTGTTCCCAAGGGACGTCTCCTACCAGGTAGCATATACCTAATGCTACCAGGGCCGAGATTAGCACGATAAAAACTCTAGTTTTTGTGTCGAGTGTTCTACACTGCAGTCCGAACCCTTCTTTAGTTTTCATGACTGATTCCGGACGATGACTGGTAGGCTGGTGGGTTATGACTGGTTCAGGACGATGACTGGTAGGCTGGTGAACCACTACCCTTCCCGCCATTACGTTTACCTATGTGTTTCTGAATGTGTGCATTACTGCTGTCATATTTGTTTCTGAGTCTTTTACTGCTAGCTCCTCCCCCTTCCTTTCCTGCA
Source organism: Entelurus aequoreus (assembly GCF_033978785.1). Taxonomy (NCBI): domain Eukaryota; kingdom Metazoa; phylum Chordata; class Actinopteri; order Syngnathiformes; family Syngnathidae; genus Entelurus; species Entelurus aequoreus. Next base: position 66,854,262 of record NC_084735.1, on the reverse strand, counting down.
AGGAGGGGGTTTCGGCTTTCTCTAGTAGCCGGTACTACGAACCGTCTCTATACGGTAATTGAGAATACGGTCTCTGACTACTCTCGCGTATAACCCTTTTTCTCAAATCGTGCTAACACGGTAACCCATCTTAAAAAGAACCCATCTTAAAAAGCGTGTACAAAATCAACATTCTAGGGTAACCCCGAACTACAGGCTAGCTGCTACGCACCCCCCCTTCTAGCCTGGATGGAGGGGACCTCAGCATTCCAAAGGAGCCGATACGTCAAAACCGGCCCGCAAATTCGAGGAAAACCCTGGTCAAAACAGACAAAAATTCAAAAAGTTTAAAAAGGAAAAGCACCAAGTTCAACCTTTAAACGAGGACAAAAAAGGGATCCAAGTTTAACTATTGAACCGGGGTTAAAAAGACTAAAGGATAAAAGATCAAAAAGGTAAAGAGTAAGAGGTCCAAATCCAACTTTTAAACGAGGAACAACAGGTCCAAGTTTAACAATTGAACCGGGACTTATTTAGCGAAGGGATGATAGAGGGGCTTCTAACAAGGGGAATTAACCTCCAGGAGGCCGGGACGGGGCATACACTAAAGGGGCACTAAGAGGGGTAAGATTAAGACAATAAGGGGGATAATGTACAAGGGAGATACTAACAGGGGATCTAAGAAGGGGACTTTAACCAATTACAGGGGATCAGCCGGGGAAAGTAACAATATAACGGGGACAGAATATATCATACAAGCTCTAACTGGGCATAGCATGAAGACAGATAATCAAGAATTCTAAAATAAAGGGTAGGGAATAGCTTAAAGGGAAAGAAAAGAAAAAGAAGGAAAAGGGATTCGAGTCCCCCCGGAGGGTTACTTCCGAGGCTGCTCTTTTACTACCTTGCCCCGCTTGCCTCTCAGGCGGAACAGCATACGGGCTAGGCCCGTGTGGCGGCGGGCAAAGGCTCCCCTGGTGTCGGGCCACTTGGTCCTGGGACCAGCTCGGGCTGTAGTTGTTCGTCGCTGACGGGAGGTTCGATTGATGGTTCGATGGCCTCCCCAGTGATGCCAACTCCGAGAGAGTAGACTCCTTGTAGGGGCACCATCACCGCCTTGATGGACAGTCTGATTTGATACACATGGCCCGGGGGGTGAAGGTGAGGGCGCCCGTGAGGCGTACGTGCCCGGTACTTGCGGGGCTCCGTCGCGGCTGACGGCCTCCGGTGTCACCAAGTAACTCTTACTCTTCTCCGTCTGCACCGCCCCCTGAAGGTGGAATCCATCGAGGCACGTAGCCTGGTAGAACAGACGCGATCTTTGGGCCCCGTGCTCCCGGGGTGTTGCGCCCAGGGTTTGGACGGTAATGGAGGAGTCAGCGAATACTTCTTCGATCAGGGTGCCCCAGGTCGTGAGTTCCCAGGGCCCTGACCAACCTCCCCGTTCGGCCATTCGCCGATGGTCTTCAATTAGTGTTTCAGGAATAGAAGCATACCCCGCTTCTCGGGGATCTCTCCATACTCGGAACACAGTTTCTTCCCAAGTTGAGGCCCAAGGGGCTCCCGCTACAGCGCCGTCCGGCGAGACTGATCCGCCGGGCTGGTGAGGCCAGTTTGTTTTCAGCAACTGGCTCCAGGGGTTAGCGGGGAACCCTTCTAGGCGAACAACGTTGAGTCCAGGGGGCATGGGTCTTAATACCCACAGGACTTGGTGATTCGGCGGCTTAGGGCCGCTGTCGGACCCGGGGGCCCCGAGGTGCTGAATCGGGTCGACCGCCTTCCGGACCTGCCATCCCTCGGCCGTGGCCGTAGTTATCAGTCTCCCCGATTGGGCCCAAAGGAGGCAAGGCGGACACATCCACAGTCCTGCTCCATCCCATTGGCACCGGCACACAGTGACATCCAAGGCGTCGTCGTTGGTGCACTACTGTGTCACGAAGTGTAGCCGGGGCAGCACCAGCCAGCGGCACTTGCAGCATATCACTGCATCTAGTACTTTTACAGGTTTATATCTCATCTCGCTCAACGCTTTACTCTTCACAGGTATAGCGTGTACTTAGTAGCTACGCCCCAATCAGTCTATTCCAGATTCACCTGGATGACCCTTCTCCCTATTCCTCCCTTCTTCCAACCGTACAATTAAGTGTCAGTATCTCACTCCCCTGCCACTCGACCACTTAGTACTGCTGTGAGGGTTATTTTGAACTAGGGATGTATCGCTGGCGATAGCATTCCACTCGCCCTCTCCCTTATCTTGAACTTATCTTCAACCCCTTATCTTGAACTTATCTTCAACCTTCACTTTGACCGCTGTCCTTGTCCTTCCACTCTGTCTTGACAGCCCTGTTAGCTAGGGAATTTCCATGGGTTCAGGGATTGCTATGTGTGAGTCTCTACTCATGGGCCTCTATCTCTCTCTTCTGACTTTCCCTAATCTTATTCTCCACTTTGTCCTGAACTTCTTATCCTGACACCATTACTGCATCATGAATCGGAGCAATTGTAGGGCTAAGAGCCCCAGGATTAGGGCTCCGAGGGCCGCCGCCCCGTATACGATGAACGGTCGAACAATGTCCCATAAGTCGTGTAGAAGCACCATAGCACCTTCTTCTATCTTGCCTAGCACTTCTCCAGGTACTTCTAACAGTCCTTCCGCTCCTGCCACTATGGCCTTGCCGGATATTTCTAGCAGTGAGCACTCGTGGTCCCCACATTTCACCCAGTGTTCAAGCGGGACTTGACAGGTTCCATTGTTATATATTCTATTCCGTCCTACCCACTGGTACCCGTTAATTTCTTTGCCATTGCACAGACTCTGCCTAAAAGCATGGCCCTCGAGGCGTGTCATTTTGGCGTAACTCACGTGTGGCACCATGTCCATATGAATGTCCTTACGGTGTCTCACGGGACCCAGCAACGCCTTGGCACACCCGCGGTTCCACTCGGACGTGCCTCTCTGCCAGACCTTGGTGCGCATGGTAGATCTGGACAAATTGCTTTCCAACAGGGCATCACTTTTTATCCATGTCACACTTTGATCAAATGTTTCATACTTCCCTTGATACCACTCCTCACATGTTGGTCCCCAACCGTCGAGTTCCCCACACGATCGTCGTGCAAGGCCTACAGTGCAGGAGGTTTTGTCTTTGTTACAGGTCATTTTCCAAGGCCTTGGGCTCATGACTGCTGTCGGTCGGTAGCCGGTCCACCAGTACCAATCGGCTACGCCATCAGCGGCCGAGTAGACAGAGGCAGTATACTGGTATTTGATCCAGTAGTTTTGAGTCAATTCTAGGCATGGCCGCACCCAAGCTTTAAATTCGACTTCTTGGAGGCCCCACCAAGGCCACTTCAGGTTAGGATAGACGAAATGAGGCCACTGTTCCAGGGCTCCTTTTATTGTTTTGTGCTGCCGATGGCGGGTGCAGTCTTGTCTCCAGCCCCCGGTGGTATGGATGGATATTGGCGGCTGCCATATATCACATCTGGGGGAGGCATCGTAAGTGTGCGCTCCCTCCTGCCAGTCATAGTCGGAGTTGTTTAGGTTCTGAAACATTTTTTCCAGGACACATTAGTCAATTTTAGCAAAGTCATTTTTTGGTACCCCCCATAGTTCATCAGGCGTGGGTACTTTTTGAATAAACACGTCAGAAAATTTTGGGCTGTGCAGGCTTCTTACTTCACCCCCTTTTGTCTCTTGCTGGCCTGCGGTCAGATGTGCAGCGGATCTCTTCCAGACCCATGGCAGGGAGTCGTTCAGCCAATCTTCCACGGTCACGTCTCCTAGGCTGTATTGTCCCCCGGCGTAGGGCACGATGACTGAGTCCGCTAGTAGATTAGCCATTGGTTCCACTAATGGTACTTCTTGGACCCTACTCAGTACCAGGTATTGTTTTTCCTTGCATCTGTACGGACCTAAGTTCCACAAACACGGATCCAACTTGAAGGCCCTCTCTTTTAGGCATGACACTGATCGTTGTGACCAGGTCTGCGCGATGTTCACTATTGGAGGCTTCTCCTCCTCTTGCGGTGGTTCCGACGGTTGCGCGGTCGTCAGGTTTGTCCCTTGAGTATTAACTGTAGCATGCCTTCTCACCTCTGCTTCCTTGCATGTAAAGTTTATATGTCCCAGGAACATTCCTGAGCTCCGGAGCTTCTGTAGGCATCGGTGCGGAATATGCGGAGCTGGGAGCACGACTTCGTCTTCCCAGTACGTCAGATTGCGAAGGGTGACACATGCTCGGTTGTAGAACCACTGCGGTCCTTTTTCAGTCGTGCGGATCCAGGTTACTTCGACTTCTCTGGTCTCCAGCTGTATTGGTTGCAACGTGGATATCAGAAGGGTAGAGTTGACAACCTCAACTTCTTCAATTAGGCTGTTTTGGTTGAAGGCTCGAGGGGCAAAGTTGCGGTCCAGGTATCGCTCCTGGAACCCTGCCAGTCGCTGGGATAGAGACATATTCTCCGTCAGCGCCTTCCCATCTGCGAAAAAGCTGGGAGAATTATCCAATGCAAATACGTCGCGCTTGGCAGTCCAGCATGTCTGGTTCAAAAATCGGGTTGTCGAATGTTCTATTCTTACATGTGCTTGTTCCCAAGGGACGTCTCCTACCAGGTAGCATATACCTAATGCTACCAGGGCCGAGATTAGCACGATAAAAACTCTAGTTTTTGTGTCGAGTGTTCTACACTGCAGTCCGAACCCTTCTTTAGTTTTCATGACTGATTCCGGACGATGACTGGTAGGCTGGTGGGTTATGACTGGTTCAGGACGATGACTGGTAGGCTGGTGAACCACTACCCTTCCCGCCATTACGTTTACCTATGTGTTTCTGAATGTGTGCATTACTGCTGTCATATTTGTTTCTGAGTCTTTTACTGCTAGCTCCTCCCCCTTCCTTTCCTGCAAGGAGGGGGTTTCGGCTTTCTCTAGTAGCCGGTACTACGAACCGTCTCTATACGGTAATTGAGAATACGGTCTCTGACTACTCTCGCGTATAACCCTTTTTCTCAAATCGTGCTAACACGGTAACCCATCTTAAAAAGAACCCATCTTAAAAAGCGTGTACAAAATCAACATTCTAGGGTAACCCCGAACTACAGGCTAGCTGCTACGCACCCCCCCCTTCTAGCCTGGATGGAGGGGACCTCAGCATTCCAAAGGAGCCGATACGTCAAAACCGGCCCGCAAATTCGAGGAAAACCCTGGTCAAAACAGACAAAAATTCAAAAAGTTTAAAAAGGAAAAGCACCAAGTTCAACCTTTAAACGAGGACAAAAAAGGGATCCAAGTTTAACTATTGAACCGGGGTTAAAAAGACTAAAGGATAAAAGATCAAAAAGGTAAAGAGTAAGAGGTCCAAATCCAACTTTTAAACGAGGAACAACAGGTCCAAGTTTAACAATTGAACCGGGACTTATTTAGCGAAGGGATGATAGAGGGGCTTCTAACAAGGGGAATTAACCTCCAGGAGGCCGGGACGGGGCATACACTAAAGGGGCACTAAGAGGGGTAAGATTAAGACAATAAGGGGGATAATGTACAAGGGAGATACTAACAGGGGATCTAAGAAGGGGACTTTAACCAATTACAGGGGATCAGCCGGGGAAAGTAACAATATAACGGGGACAGAATATATCATACAAGCTCTAACTGGGCATAGCATGAAGACAGATAATCAAGAATTCTAAAATAAAGGGTAGGGAATAGCTTAAAGGGAAAGAAAAGAAAAAGAAGGAAAAGGGATTCGAGTCCCCCCGGAGGGTTACTTCCGAGGCTGCTCTTTTACTACCTTGCCCCGCTTGCCTCTCAGGCGGAACAGCATACGGGCTAGGCCCGTGTGGCGGCGGGCAAAGGCTCCCCTGGTGTCGGGCCACTTGGTCCTGGGACCAGCTCGGGCTGTAGTTGTTCGTCGCTGACGGGAGGTTCGATTGATGGTTCGATGGCCTTCCCAGTGATGCCAACTCCGAGAGAGTAGACTCCTTGTAGGGGCACCATCACCGCCTTGATGGACAGTCTGATTTGATACACATGGCCCGGGGGGTGAAGGTGAGGGCGCCCGTGAGGCGTACGTGCCCGGTACTTGCGGGGCTCCGTCGCGGCTGACGGCCTCCGGTGTCACCAAGTAACTCTTACTCTTCTCCGTCTGCACCGCCCCCTGAAGGTGGAATCCATCGAGGCACGTAGCCTGGTAGAACAGACGCGATCTTTGGGCCCCGTGCTCCCGGGGTGTTGCGCCCAGGGTTTGGACGGTAATGGAGGAGTCAGCGAATACTTCTTCGATCAGGGTGCCCCAGGTCGTGAGTTCCCAGGGCCCTGACCAACCTCCCCGTTCGGCCATTCGCCGATGGTCTTCAATTAGTGTTTCAGGAATAGAAGCATACCCCGCTTCTCGGGGATCTCTCCATACTCGGAACACAGTTTCTTCCCAAGTTGAGGCCCAAGGGGCTCCCGCTACAGCGCCGTCCGGCGAGACTGATCCGCCGGGCTGGTGAGGCCAGTTTGTTTTCAGCAACTGGCTCCAGGGGTTAGCGGGGAACCCTTCTAGGCGAACAACGTTGAGTCCAGGGGGCATGGGTCTTAATACCCACAGGACTTGGTGATTCGGCGGCTTAGGGCCGCTGTCGGACCCGGGGGCCCCGAGGTGCTGAATCGGGTCGACCGCCTTCCGGACCTGCCATCCCTCGGCCGTGGCCGTAGTTATCAGTCTCCCCGATTGGGCCCAAAGGAGGCAAGGCGGACACATCCACAGTCCTGCTCCATCCCATTGGCACCGGCACACAGTGACATCCAAGGCGTCGTCGTTGGTGCACTACTGTGTCACGAAGTGTAGCCGGGGCAGCACCAGCCAGCGGCACTTGCAGCATATCACTGCATCTAGTACTTTTACAGGTTTATATCTCATCTCGCTCAACGCTTTACTCTTCACAGGTATAGCGTACGGTTTGTCTCTGCCTGGTCCTTCCCAAAGCAGGTCCAGCGTTGTAGGGTTCATACAAATGACACACGAGTTGTTAACTTGTGCCCACTGGAGAAATTCCATTTCTTCACAATATTTGCCCTTCTTAGCAAATTCTAAAACATGGGTACCTCTGCCTGCCCAGAGTCCTGAGTTACCACGTCTCAAGACAACCACCCCATTGACAGTGGCCAGTCTGATGAAGGGTGGTAGGGTCGGTATGTTACTGGCCATTATTAGCTCCTGGTCGTCTCTAACTACGAAATGGGTTTCGCTGCTCCCCAAGCACTGCTTTGAGCTGCTCCACTCCGTAAATTCCGCTCTGTGCCAGGCGGACTGTGTTGCGGTCCACTATGGCGGCCACTACGTCTTGCTTGTTGTATTTGGGCCTGACCACGGCACCCGCACCCGCCACTGGACCGTGTGCCCAAATCCAGACGGTCTGGCCTACTGAGAACGGGTTGCCATGGCTTGACACGGGAGCTTGATCGGCCGAGCTCCGCCCTATTTTGGGTGACGTAAATGGGCGTTGGTTTAGCTCTTCTGCCGGCGAAGCTCGGCCGCTTCGACAGCGATCATTAAGGGTTGCGACCATTGCAAGAACCTTAGTGCTCCATTCTTTAGAATTGGCATTTTTCCCAATCCAATTCTTCACGATCCCAATGGTGCGCTCTACAATGCCATTGGCTTGCGGAGTGTAGGGGGGTGCGTAGACTCGCACCACCCCATATTCCATGCACCACTGGTCCACTTTTCTGTTTCGGAAATGGGTCCCGTTGTCTGTTTGAAGCTCTCTTGGCAGTCCCAAACACATGCAGGCTTGATCCAGAAGGCTAATCACACTGGCTGCATTAGCACATCTAGCGGGCTTGACTACCACATAGCCCGACATAGAGTCCACAAGCACAATTAGGTATTTCTCACCTCTTTGTCCGGTTACTCCAAGGGGTCCTGCCACGTCCATGCAAATAGATCCCCATGGCACAGTACTCTTAATGGTGAGGCCTTCGGTCCGCTTTCCCCTTCGTCCTGCATTATACTGACCACACAGCTTACAGTTCTTGACGACATTGCGGATTTCTAGGAGCGGAATATACAGGTTGCGCTTACCCAGTTCTTGTTTCGTCGGGATTAGGCCCGCATGGCCGAGTGCCTCATGCACTGCCAGTGCCACTCCTGCTCTTTTCTCTGGGGGAACAATTTTACCTCTAGGGCCTTCCTCCCAGTCCTCGATCCCGACAAAAACAATTCTTCTTGACTGGACAAAACGATCCACTTTGTTGTTTTGCTCCCAGTACTCGCCCTCTCGTGAATGTGCCTTCTGGTGTATCACTTCAATGTCCATATTAACAGCTAATTCTGCCATTTTCATCCATAATTCATTGTGGGCTATAAGTTTCCCTTTAGTTGTGGCCCATCCGTTTTCACGCCAAATTTCAAGATCTTCTTTAATGGCTTGCGCACAATAGTGACTGTCTGTAATTATTCTGACCTTGTTAATTTTTCTTCTTTCCAACTCGATTAGTCCTTCGAGAATTGCAGTAACTTCTCCGGCTTGCGCACTTCCTTGCACTTGTCCTTTCTGTCTGGTGATCTCTTTTCCGTTGCTCTCTATAATGTATCCCCAGTAAGCAGTGTCGTCTGATCCTTTTCTTGATCCATCTGTGATGAGGGCCCAATCGTAATGATTCTTGTATCCATGTTCGTCAATCTTCTCGGGCAAGCGTTTCTTTCTTTTTTCCGGACCGATGTCGAGGTCCGGGTCCATCAATATGTTTTCCCATTTGCCCCATCTTGCATTTGTTGCTCGGGAACCGTCAACGGTAGCCTTACTGAGGAATTGAAACACTAGCCATCTCGAGTTGACTCCAATACATTGTCCTTGAGCAAGTTCTTTCAAGGAGTGCCAATACTTGGCTAGAACTGCCAGCTCTCGCTCCGTAGGGCCATATCTTTGCTCCACGGAGGAAAGTGTACAGCTCCACATCGCCACTAGTCCTCCTCCCTCGTTGCTCACCTTGACTATGGCATTTGGCTCCGTTTCCTCGACTTCAATTTCCGCCATCAGTCTTGCCGTAGGGCTCCTCGGCTCCAGCCTTTTGGACTGATCTTTGATAGCCCAAATCAGTCCCATCAGATTGCTTTGGTCTTCTTCCGTCCATACCCATTCGGGTTCTTCCATCTTTACTGCCCCGGACTCGGCCTCATCGAGGCCGTCCTTGGCCCTTACCTTCCTCAGCTTGGCGTACAGAGGTCGGGCAAACCCCTGGTAGCCGAGGACATGGTCTCTTACATAATTACATAGGCCCAAAATTCGCTGGAGACTGTTGAGCGTTCTAGGTGCCTCGATGTTGTCGATCTTAGCCATATAATCATCTGAGATTCCTAAGGTGTCAGATACATGAAACCCCAAATAATTCACCTGTTTTCTGGCAAACTGGCATTTCTTGAGATTTAGCTTGAGTCCTGCCGCATTCAACCGTTCCACCACTTTCTGCAGCCTGTCTAGGTGTTCTTCTTCTGTGTGATCTACTATAAAGACATCATCAATATACACTGTAGCGTCAAGTCCGTCCAAAATTTCCATCACTGCTGATTGGAAGACATTTGGGGAGTTCTTGTAGCCCTGCGGGAGTCGTTCCCACACGTATGACTTGCCTTTGTGTGTAAATGCAGTTTTTGCTTGCGATGCTTTAGCCAATCTCATGGAAAAGAAACCATTTGCCAGGTCAATGCAGGACTTGAAGGTTTTCAGTCTCAATGTCTTCAGGGTTCCTTGCGGATTGGTTAGGCTTGACTTGTGGGCCAGGGTTCGGCGGTTGAGTGCCTTAAAGTTAATTACAGGCCGCCATCCTCCTCCCGTTGCCTCGGGCTTTTTCACTGCTTGAATCGGACTATTCGTCTGGGGATGTAATTCTTCTCTTATCACTTCTAGCGCCAACAATTCTTGCACTATCACTTCCATTTCTTTCACGGCTTCAGGGTTGAGGGGATATTGACGCACCGGAGGATGTATTCCTCCTACAATTGAGTGGACGTATTTTTCTCCCAAATCTCCACAATCATTTTTAAATTTGGCCACCGTAGCATTGGAAATTATCATGCGTAATTTTTCTTTACCTTCTGAGAAGATTCCGCTGTCCGCCAACATCTTTTCCGTCACGGCTGGTATGTCGACTGCCTTGTACCAGACTCTTTCTCCAGCCGCTGCGGGCAGTCTACATCTCCGTGCTTGTAGAATTGACAGACGCTTCTTCCAATTTCTCTTGTTTTTCTTTTGATACAAAGTTTCCAGGTCCGCCACTGAAATCAGGTCGTTAGGGCCCATAAGCCATATGATCCCTTTCCAGACCCCACAGGGGACCTCCTTAATGGATCCGTCTGCTAGTTGGACGGTTAGGTGTCCTTTTGGCAAAAGGCTTCTACGGGTCATGGACACATCAGCCCCGGAGTCTACTAGGTAGGGGATTCCATCGATGTTAGTGAATATTTGGTCCCCCACCCTGTAGGCATGCTCCAGGGTGACCCGTGCCTCGGTGGCCATTAGTTGGCCGGCCCACCGCTAGCAAGTCGTCTTGTTTCGCGGAGGGCTGTCTTCTGTTCGGGCGTCAGCTTGTTGTAATCTTCCGTTGATAGATATGGACTTTTCTGTTCTTGCGTTCTGGTTTGATCTGCTTGAGGGCGGGGCCTGTCCCCAGGAGGCGGTCGTCCTGCGTTCCGCTGTGGACGCTCCCTCTCGGGGCGCGGAGGCCCCCGCTGCGGGCCGTAACTTCGGTCCGCTGCGGCACTCGAGGGCGGAGGGGCTCTTGGTGTTATTGGAAGCCTTCTTTCTGCCGCCTGAGGCCCCTCTCTCCGCGGTGTCCCTGCGGCCCTCTGCCTTTCTTGTAGATGTCTCTGGATGTCCCACCTTCGCACCACCTCATCCATCTGATCAGCTGTGGCGGTGATAGGATCCATCATTGCAAACTCCACTTCATCACCCATTCCCTTAGTCAATCTTCGGAGGGTTTTCACCCTTTGGGACATCGGGATCGATTTTCTTAGTGCATGCCATACTTGCTTCAGCGGTTGACCCCTCTCCAATTTCCGTTTTGCCATTTCAAATTGGGCGTCTTCGTCGTCGGCCCCCTCAATTACCATTCTCCGATAATGTTCTTCGGCTGTGTCTTCTTCGCTTAGGGCTTCACCGGTGACACTCATAAGCCATAACCTTTGGGCTGCATCATTGCTAGTGGCTTTCTTGACTAAATACCAGGTACTTTTCAGGTAGTCCTGAATACTTTGATTCTGGCGCATGACCGGCACCAGGTGTTTTATTATTTTCATTTCCACATACCCAGCGGGTGCGTCAGTTGGGGGAATAATCCTCACCGGAGCATTCTGCGCCGGCTGAGGGGGGTTGAACACTGGTGGAGGGGCAGTCTCGATTTCTTCTTCGCTTACCGAGACATTCCGTCCCCTTGCTTCCAATTCTTTGGCCTCCCTATAAGCCGCTTTCTTCAGGCGCCATAACATGGCATCGTGCGTTACTGCCAGAAAGGATGCTCGAAAGTTACTAGTTAGCGATTTACTAGCTACTATGGAGCCGAATGTGGGTGCAATTAGAAAGTTGCCCCACTCGAAGCTTTTAGCCTTTACTTTCAGCGTTATGTCTTTGTCCGGATCGCTCTTCCAGGCTTCGGGCACATAATAGTCAGTCTGTCCTAACTCAGGCATGTAGGCTTTTCTTCCATCCTTCGTTTCTAAGGCTTTCAAGCCGAGGTCCCTAGCCATCTTCTGTGTAGTTTTTTCCACTAAATAGGTGGGGACCCCCTTCTTTACTACTTGCCTTTTTCCTACACGTAACTGTCCCGGGGGAGGCAGATTTTCAGCGTTCGCTGAGGCCAGACTCGGGTCTGAATCCTGTGCTTCCTCCTCCGAAGTCTCCCGTCCATCCGACATGTCCATTTCCGAGTCCGTCTCCGGCGGCGAGCTGTGTGCAGAAGACTGTACTTGTTGTGTGGCTACACTCACCGCACATGAAACATTTCCTGCTGGGTGTCGTCGCCTTGCCGGGCTCGGATCAACATGGCTCGGTGAGGGGTCTGGCTTCAGTCCGGACCCTTTTCTGGGAGCCGGTTGCGGTGGCTTGGTCATACCTTCCCAGGTTGTGGTTGATGCGATTGTCTTGGTGGTTACCGTCGCGGCTGGTCCGTCTCCGAATCCACCTCCAGCTGGCGTTCCACGGGCCGTTGGCTTCGCCGAGGCCTGCGGGCCCTTTGCTCCCATGATCTGGGCTGGGGAAACAAACACATCTTCTCCTTCTCCCTCCTCGGTTACTGTGCTTAGGACTTCGGCTCTTTTCAACGGTCTCATTAATGCCTCTCGCCGCTCTCTATCTTGCTTCTCGGAGGTAACAATCACAATCTCCTTCACTTGGTTCCAGCCTAAGGCCGATCCCATAAAGGCACACACTGCTCTTGTTACCGCTTGCTCCGCCACTTTCCAGGGCAGGTCTCCTGACCTGACTCACTCGATGCAAATGATGACTCTGGATAATTTCATCGAGCTGGCATATATTATGCCCCCTTCCAGGGCATCCGCCACAATTTCTTTATACCTTTCCGTGTCTTGTGTGTTGTCAAATTTAGCTACTGGAGCGTGTACAATGCCATAATAACTGGAGTCTCCCCCACTTGCCATTACCACTCGTTCTCCGTCATGGCCATCGTGCTTCCCGCCTCCTGCGCGAATATCCGCTCTCTTCCGAGGACTCGTTTACTGGGCCGGTGACCACACTCTGATCATCGGCCATCGGGTCCGTCTCCATCGGAATCATGGGACTCCGGTATTCCGCTAAGCAGGTTCCTTCGGCATCATATTCTTTCTGCCAATGGTAAGCTCTTCTGTTCGTTATCACTAGTATCGGCTCGACTCCAGCCTTTCTGGCCAACATCTTGACTATCGGGTCCAGCGGTACTTCCGGACTAATTATGGCCGTAATCGGTCTAAACTTGCCTCTTGTTCCTTCTGGCATCAGCTCCTTCACCCACCATCTTATCCAGTACAGTCCTTCAGTTCTCTTTGTCGGCGGCACTGGAGAGGTTACTACTCGTATCTCAATGTTCTTTTTTATTAGCGGGAATACAAATACTCCCGTCTTCTTACATTCTAATTCTAATGCGGCTTTTAATTCGGTCTCATTTAGGGTGGGCCAATGCTGTAGGACATGATCTTTTATTTCTCTCGTCCACGAATCCCATCCGTACCCCAAGGGGACTACTTGAACATATGGACCTTTGTTTTGCGTCTTTCTTTTGACGCTTTCATCTTCCAATCCAGCCACCCATCTGGCGGCTGCTTCTGTCGCGGCGGTTGCCCCACGGGCTTACGCTCTTTCTTCCCTCTCCTGGGGTTCCATTTCTTCTTCTTCTAGCGACCTCTCATCGCCGGGCGGTTGCACTCCAGTCATCATGCTTTCCGTGCTATGTTTTTGTTTTGTCGTCTCGAGTCGCCGTTCCACTCAGGCCACTCGTAGCGCTTAGAGTAAGGGAGAGGGTCGGGCTAATATAGGCTTCTCTCGGCTTCCGTTGTGGGCCGTGTTCATTCACAGCGCTTTCAACTCTAGCCGCTCGTCTCTGTCCCTACGTTTCTTAAATCTTCATCAGAGACTGTGTGTCCTCAATGCCTTCCTGCACTGATCCACTCTTCTGCAGTCAATCCACGATCTTCCGTGATCCTCCAATTGGGGAATTTACACTATCTTTTGCAATCTTCCCTATTCTCTCGGGTCGTCTCAACACGAGCAGTGATCCTCCTTGACCACTGCGGATTCTTTTTTTTTCTTGCAGGCTCAACGCACTTCTTTTGCGAAGAGCCCCACGTTGGGCGCCACGTGTTAGATTCCCGTTATTCTGACTTACAAGCTCCTTCCTGCGAGTCGTCTAACTCCAGCACTCCGTACCACGGGTCCTGTCCTCCTCGGTGCAGACGGGGTCCTCAGCTCTGCTCCACCGACGTAGGCGCTACTCTGCTGGATGGCGAGGTCGCCTAGCTCTACTACCCGGTGTTAATTCAGCGTCTGTCCCGCTTCCCCTTGTGGTACACTCGGTAGAGAAGCCTCTCTTTCCAAGGTCGAGTTTAATACACACAATTCCCGCTGTTTTAATGGTAGCTTGCCTCTTTGAATCTTGGCTTTTGTTACTGACTAGGTTTGGATTTGAGGGCATTGGAAATGAACAGCCCTACAGGACATAATTGTTAGTGGACTCCATTAGAGTGACCCTTGAGAGCTAGGTGTCGTACACACTGTGATCCTATGGTTTATCGTCGAGGACGTGTCGGTAGGTGAAAGGTTGAAAGGATGCAAATTTGGCTTCTTGGTATAATGCTTTTTAATGCAGGTTCTTCATGAATCTTGATTTAATGCCCCTTAATGCGGGTTCAATGGCACAAGCATTGCACAGCGTTAATTAATCATTTCACAAAAATCATGAGAAGTTGAAATATAAAAATATGTAAAAAGTAACAAACAAATCATCAAAAGGTGTCTAATTCAGTTCATATGAAAGTTCGAATTGGGTCTTACTTTGAGAGGTCCTTTGTGGTGGGTCCCCTGGAGGGGGGCCGGGGTTGGGTCGAAAGTGGCCGAAAAGAGTCTCTTGAATTTGGGCAAACCCTGACGTGTCACCCGGCCGAGTGATCCGTCGTCGGGCCTCTGCTGTGCCGGCCGGAGAGGGAGGCCAGCAGGAGCAGTGGAGTAGGTCCTGTGCGAGCCTCAGGGGCCCGCGGGGCCAACGCCCTGGTTCCTCTGGTAGGACAGGAGGTCCTGGTCCTCTCGTTTGGTCACAGGGGGAGATCGGAATGGAGCGAGGTCTCTCGCTCTGTCGAATCGGGTTCTTCTCGGAGAGTGTTGGGCAAAGTTCTTTGTTTCAGTCCAAGTTGCAAAGAGACCTCTCGATTGCCCATTCGATGCTACGTACAAGTACAGAATCCCCCGAAATAATATTCTTTACACTCCTATATACCCTCGGTTATGGGGGGTGGTTTTCTCTCTAACCAATCCACCTCTTACTCCTATGGGGCTATACTGCGTCATACTATATTCTATAATTCATTGGTCGATTCTTAGTTCATTCCGTTCATTTTCGACTCTCTCCTTTTTTGGCTATCGTGTACTTAGTAGCTACGCCCCAATCAGTCTATTCCAGATTCACCTGGATGACCCTTCCCCCTATTCCTCCCTTCTTCCAACCGTACAATTAAGTGTCAGTATCTCACTCCCCTGCCACTCGACCACTTAGTACTGCTGTGAGGGTTATTTTGAACTAGGGATGTATCGCTGGCGATAGCATTCTACTCGCCCTCTCCCTTATCTTGAACTTGTCTTCAACCCCTTATCTTGAACTTATCTTCAACCTTCACTTTAAACGCTGTCCTTGTCCTTCCACTCTGTCTTGACAGCCCTGTTAGCTAGGGAATTTCCATGGGTTCAGGGATTGCTATGTGTGAGTCTCTACTCATGGGCCTCTATCTCTCTCTTCTGACTTTCCCTAATCTTATTCTCCACTTTGTCCTGAACTTCTTATCCTGACACCATTACTGCTTTAGTTCACATGATCATTGACAAACTTCCTCCTTAATACAATACATTGATTAAATACATTGATTAAATATAATTTACACTCTATTGATTATATGGGTTTGTTCTAGGCCTTGTGTCTCTGCCGTGCTGTTCGCAGTTACTAGGGGGGAAATATAGCCTATCTTAGGTCTATAGTTAATCTGATTTAGGTGAAGGTTTCTATTTTTCTTGACAAGCAACATTATCATGGACGCCCCTGGTTATTTCAGAAAGACAATGCCAAGCCACGTGTTACAACAGCCAGGTAAAATAGTAAAAGAGTGCGGGTACTAGACTGACCTGCCTGTAGTCCAGACCTGTCTACCAATTGAAAATGTGTGGTGCATTATGAAGCCTAAAATACCAC
The DNA here is from genome assembly GCF_033978785.1 of Entelurus aequoreus. Taxonomy (NCBI): domain Eukaryota; kingdom Metazoa; phylum Chordata; class Actinopteri; order Syngnathiformes; family Syngnathidae; genus Entelurus; species Entelurus aequoreus. The sequence goes on along the minus strand of NC_084735.1, from coordinate 66,838,355 downwards.
AACTGAGTTGAACAACTTAAGCTGTACATCAAGCAAGAATGGGAAAGAATTCCACCTGAAATGTTATGGTTTACTAAAGGGGGAGGTGAAGGCAAACAGACACCAGAGGGCAGTATGTTCACTAATGTATTATATATATATAATCAATATATATAATAATAACAAACAATACTAATATAATAAACTAAGGAAATGGAGTGTGAACTAGATCCAAAAGGGGACGAGTGTGTGGTGTAAGACTAAGGAAATGGAGTGTGAACTAGATCCAAAAGGGAATGAGTGTGTGGTGTAAGACTATGTGTGTAGTTGGCTGAAGTGTGTTACCAAGTGTTGACGAGAGCAAACGAGGCAGTCCATGGGGCAGGCAGGTGTTCCGGGGGGAGAGAGAGGCGTCAGAGTCCATGGGCAAGCAAGGAGTCAAGGAACGAGGGAGGCAGTCGAAATCCAGGGCAACGAAAGGAAAACAGGGTCACCATATGAGAACTAAGTTCCCGCGTGGATCCATGGGTCCACTGGTCTTTTATCCCACCCGCCCTCATCAGTCCCAGGTGTGCGGATAGGCAATTGCGTGCAGGCTTGTCGCTGCGTGGGCGTGCAGCGCTCAGCGTGAGCGGGGCGTGTCCGAGCGTGCTGTCAGTGGAGAGAGCGCATGTGGGCGTGGCCCGCGGTGCGCTCGTCAGGATGAACAGATGAGGGTGCATTTGAATGCGCCCTGGCCGTGACAGTTTCCCCCCCTATGGACAGATTCCAGATGTCCCAAGACAGACAAACGAACAACATACTCACAAAACAAGGGAGGGCGGAGTGGAGGACTGGTGGTGGGTCGCCGGCCCAAGTGTCTCAGAAGCCATCGGGGACAAGTCTGGTGGCGGCGGCGAGTAGACCGCCGCTGCGGCCGGCGAGGTGGACGACCAAGGAACGGTCGACTTCTTGGCCGTCGGGGAGGCAGACGCGAGTGGCGCAGTGGTGCGTCCCGCCGGAAACGAAGAGGAGGCCGGCGCAGTGGTACAGCCCGCCGGACACGAAGAGGAGGGCACGTCGTCTGAGGTGAAGAGGAACAGGAAGACGCCGTCGTGGAAGCAGCGGACGTCATCGGCGGCGTGGAAGCAGCGGACGTCATCGGCAGCGTGGAAGCAGCGGACGTCATCGGCGGCGTGGAAACAGCGGACGTCATCGTCGGCGTGGAAACAGCGGACGTCATCGGTGAGGCGGGCGTGGAGGAAGACGTCATCGGCGGCGTGGAAACAGCGGACGTCATCGGCGAGGCAGGCGTGAAGGAAGATGTCATTGGCAATGCAGGCATGGCAGCAGCAGACGTTGGCGGCGCCGGAGACGAGGAGGATGGCTGAGGATCAGGCTGAGGTGCTGAGGTCGGCGCTGCAGGCCGAGGGGCTGGTGCTAGCTCGGAGGCTAGCCGAGGGGCTGGTGCAAGCTCGGGGGCTAGCCAGGGTGCTGGTGGCTGTGGCTGGGAAAAACGAAAAATAGGTGGAATTAGTCTGGCCGGGGGTAGCCTGTCTGGGTGCGGCTGCGCCACCCCATCAGCACAGCCACCAGTACTATCCCCCCCCACCCCCCTCAGAAAGCGGATGCCAGACGCTTCCTGTTGACTGAGTCTCTAAGGGTGGGAGGAGGATGTCCAGGCGACGGGAAAATTCCTTCTTGCTGATATCGCTACTGAACATGCCTTTCCATGACAGCTCGGCAGGACAAGACAAATCCTCCCATGTAGAGCGAAAAAAAGAAAAAGACATGGTGAATGGGGCAAAAAGAGGGGAAAAGAAAAAAAAAACATTCACAGGGGGCGGAACTAAAGTCACTGTGCCGTCAGGTCCCTAATCAATTTTGGCGGGAACTTACTGTTATGGTTTACTAAAGGGGGAGGTGACGGCAAACAGACACCAGAGGGCAGTATGTTCACTAATTTATTATATATATATACACAGGTATATATTCAATATATATAATAATAACAAACAATACTAATATAATAAACTAAGGAAATGGAGTGTGAACTAGATCCAAAAGGGAATGAGTGTGTGGTGTAAGACTGTGTGTAGTTGGCTGAAGTGTGCTACCAAGTGTTGACGAGAGCAAACGAGGCAGTCCATGGGGCAGGCAGGTGTTCCGGGGCGAGAGAGGGGCGTCAGAGTCCAGGGGCAAGCGAGGAGTCAAGGAACGAGGGAGGCAGTCGAAATCCAGGGCAACGAAAGAAAAACAGGGTCACCATATGAGAACTAAGTTCCCGCGTGGATCCATGGGTCCACTGGTCTTTTATCCCACTCGCCCTCATCAGTCCCAGGTGTGCGGATAGGCAATTGCGTGCAGGCTTGTCGCTGCGTGGGCGTGCAGCGCTCAGCGTGAGCGGGGGAGTGTCCGAGCGCGCTCTCATTGGAGAGAGCGCATGTGGGCGTGGCCCGCGGTGCGCTCGTCAGGATGAACAGATGAGGGCGCATTTGAATGCGCCCTGGCCGTGACATGAAAAGCTTAAAAAATTGGTCTCCTCGGTTCCCAAACGTTTACTGAGTGTTGTTAAAAGGAAAGGCCATGTAACATAGTGGTAAAAATGCCCCTGTGCCAACTTTTTTGCAATGTGTTGCTGCCATTACATTCTAAGTTAATGATTATTTGCAAAAAAAACATTAAATATCTTGTCTTTGCAGTCTATTCAATTGAATATAAGTTGAAAAGGATTTGCAAATCAATGTATTCTGTTTTTAGTTACGAATTACACAACATGCTGACTTCATTGGTTTTGGGTTTTGTATATACAATTATGTTGTGCTAAAATAAACAAAATTAATAATGAATATGTTTCTTTGATAAACTGTCAATAAAATTTCAGAGCAAATGAGAATACAGCTTGACCACTTAAGTCATAATTTTTGCGCTTAAAAAACTTCTCTGACTATAGCTCCAGACTTCTCCTGCTTGTTTGATATTGTCATTACTGCCAAATGTGGTAGAAAAGTGTATTACAACTGAGTAACACTGCGGCCGATACGGACCACAGCTGAGAAACAAGATATATCTTGGCGGCCCTCGAGAGGCAAAGGTAGATGTTTAAATGGAAACAATCAGGTTGAATCTTGTCTTTCCTTTACCCTTTTGCAACCTGAGCCTAAGGTTTATGGGCTAAATAAATGTTATTACACATGCTTTCATATCATTTGACAAGGTTGCAAACTGTAAAAGTAAGTTCGATACAATTTTTGAATACAGTTAAGATCAAGAGTAGGATTACGAATTCAGTGTTAATATTTGAGTGGGCTCCGGGCCCCCCCTGTAGTGGAAAAGTTTGGCCCTAAGGTCGAAACTGTTAAGAATCACTGTTGCGGGGTGTTATGGATACAAACATAGTTTTAACTGAATTTGACCAAAGAATATTCAACAAAATAGCTAAGATGAACACAAAGCAAAGGTGACAGATACAGCAACTGACAGCACTCATGTCCTGTTAATCCAAAATGTTACAACAAGTGTCTTTATCTATATGCATAATTAATGAAAACAGACAGCTATATGTTGGAAATATTGTTTGGGATTACAACATAATAACTAAAGAAATTAATAATAGTGAAATTAATATTAGGCTCATAGGCTATAAAGTGCCGCCGGAAGGAAAAGTGCGAACAGCTCAATTTACAAATGATTGCGGTGGAGGGGCGGGCCAAAAAAGTTTCCGTTCACGCTGTGATCGGACGGCCAAAAGATGGAGCTGGGCTTTTAAAAGGTGTTCGAAAATGGACCCGGTCGCATGATTGGCAACAGGAAGATGGACTCGGCCTGCTGATTGGATTAGCAAAGATGGCTTTGTGGAGAAAATTGGAAAAGGCTGTCCCGTTTTGTGGGCGGTCTTATTTACAAGGCTCCATTTCTACCATATATGAATCATCTTCTGACTTCACCAGTGAAACGTCACAAATGGGGCAAATTCCAATCGGCTCTTTTGGAAGAAGTTTGAAGGAAGGCAAGATTGATTTAAAGATATCTTGACAATGTCTCCACGGTTTGAGGTCACATTTTCGGCACGTATGCAAATCCCAGATACACAACAACAGGTACCAAGAAGTACCCCCCAGGCCCGGTGTAGCGCCGTCCCTGCCCTGTTGTATGGTGCATTCAAGACACTTGCTGAGAAGTCAGAAAGATCCCACTTTAATCTAACATCTGAAAACAATTCAGTGAGATGCAAACAGAAAAACATGTCAGTTGGTTGTTACTGTATATGGCTTTCATTCTGAAGAGATAATTCAACAACCGGCAGACCTGACGACAAAATTCACCTATTTAGACAGTCCATCATTATTACATTTGACTCAATACCTTGACTGATACCTAATACACTACCTAGTAAAAATACAGCTAAATATAGTATGTAGGGTTTAATTTTCCTTTTGCATGTGTCAGGAACAAACCCAATCATTGTTTTAGTCGAGCGGTTTGAAATGTCCAACTTGCCGTGTTTCTGGAGCGCATCAATAGCGTGATGACAGATAACAATGGCGGTGCCTATGGAGACAGACACAATATTGTAACGACTGGGTCGCATGATGATGCGGGGTGTTGTTCTCCCAAGAAGCAAAGGACGAATCCGGACAGGACTTACAGGTATCAACTTGATTTAATAATAAAACAACACAAAACAGGTACAAAACGGAAAACAAACCGACTGGATGAGGTGCCGAGCGCACCGGAAGCTAAGGCTAACACTTAGCACAGAATGTGACAACTAGCAGGGGCTAGGAGACAAGAACAAACTTACGTGGCAGTCGCGTGATGCAAATACAAAGAAGCCAGACCGACTCACTGGGAAGGCAGGCTTAAATAATGTCAGTGATGACTAACCGGTGCGTGTCCGGAAACACACGCGGCAGGTGAAAACAATAAGCAGCGATGGCAACAAAAAAGTCAGGTGCACAAACAGGCACTCAAGGAGTCCAAAACTAACAGAAAACACAAGTGCCTCGAAAACGTAAACAGAAATATATGATCCGGGCAGCGGATCATAACAAATATTTTTTTAATGACAATAATCTGTTTTAATTAATTATATTACACCACAGTTGTCAATGATGTTATTGCTTATGTGCAACAAGCCAGTGTTTTGAAATACCCTCTGTCTGCGTAATTTGGTATGTATGTAAGTGAGTAATTTGTCTCCTTTAGTAATATTTTGCTGGAGAAGTGTATATACTCAATAGGTTGACATTGAGCAATGGCCCCCACTGGTGTTTTGGTAGTGGCGCAGTGGCGGCAAAACCAGAGCAAACTCTTGTGTACAGACCAGAATATCTTACAGAAATTTATATTTTCTGTTAAAATCCACCAATATTTTTCTGACCGCAACGGACTGTCAAAGAGTCATCCAGACTAACCTGATCTTTACCGTATTTATAAAAACCAAAGACTTTTACACATGATTTGCATGTAGGATTTTCAACCAAGGCTAATTTGCGATCTCCGCCCCTGGTCAGGGTTATCATACTCAAAATACACCATATAAAACAAATAAAACATTTAAATATATACAATAACCAAAGCTCGTTTTGTTGCCTTTTGCTTATCCCTGCATGACAATTCTATCTGTGCTGAAGTCACAAGAGCAGTCTAAAAAGTTCAAACAGTGATAAGAAATTATAATTTTTTTTCCTGAGCTGCTGCTTTATCCTTCTCGGAAGTGGCCCACATCACAGCAGTGTTGCCTGCCAAGACCTCAAACATGAACCTGCCAGATTTCTTTCAACACGTACGGCTTGACGTTACCAATTTCACAAAAGAAACAGCTGTAACCAAAAAAAAAAAAAAGGTTTTTAAGAAAAATACTGGCAGGGCTGTCAAACAATAAGTAAATCATCGGACACTCATATTTTCATAGTATTGATATTGTTTTTTTTTTACTATTATTAGGGGGGGATGTACCTCCTACAGCTGGTGGATTTCCATGTGTGTAGCGGCACCACCCTGCTCCTCCTCTCCATATGCCAGTCCGTCAGCATTGCCTGGGTCTACGGTAGGCACTTTTTAGGCAAAAGACACACCATTAATTACACTGACCAAACCCTTTCTGATACAGGTGCCGAGCGTTTCTATGGCAACATCACAGATATGATTGGTTACCGTCCCTTACCGCTGATGAAGCTCTGCTGGTGCTACTTCACTCCTTGCTTGTGTTTTGTAAGCCAACCTATAATATGACAAACAAAATACACATTGGAGAGTGCTCACACAAGTAACGGGAACCTCGATATGCATGAACCCGATGTCTCGTCTTTCAGGGCACGTTCCTCTTCTCCATCATCAGATACTCGCCCTTGAAGTTCAGCAATACTTATGTTTATCCACTGTGGGCCAACATCCTGGGCTGGTTCCTTGCCACAGTCTCCCTCTCCCTCATCCCTCTCTTCGTGGTGTGCAAACTAGTGTACGGAGAAGGCACCCTCCAACAGGTGAGCCCCTCAGGGGAAGTAGAGCATACATAAAATATATACAAAATATATCTGTTGCCAGGGATAGTCGACAAGAACCGGCCTTATTTTCCTCACCGCAAAGATCAATCCAGTGCAGCTACGTTCTGTCTTGTTGTTACACCGTTGGTATGTTTGCATGAAGAAAAGTAATTCCTCTTGTGTACGCTGGCCTCATTCGAACCTGACAGGAATGGAATTACTAATGGATTCATGTCGGGGTTGTTTAAGTACAACTTGGCTTCACATACGGCCCTTCTTAGCCTACAACAAGGCTGTCCAAATAACGTTCCTTTAGTGCGGCCCGGGGGCCATTTGCGGCCCCCAATTAATTGTTTACCGGCCCGCCACACATTCTGGAAATGCTATTGCAAAAATAAAAATGAATGAGGTGAAATCTAACGAGAAAAGTTGCAATGTTGACACAAAGCTGCCATGCAGGCTGTTTTTTTTTTCCTTTTGTCTTTCTTTATTTTTCTTTTTTTGCCATTGCTCCCCAAAAAAAAAATAATGACAAAAAATCCATGTTATAATGAATTAATTTCAAGGCTCCAATTACTTCAAATATTTCATTTTAAAATGTTTTATGTGGTAAATATTGCATATATTGTGTAGTAGCCATATAAAAACATAAACATTTTATTTGACAAAAGAGCATAAAACAAACAAAATAATAGTTCAAACGTAAAATCGACAGATATATCTGAAGTTGATCTCGTAACTTAAGTGTTGAAAGTAACAGAAAAACCTAATAAAAACATATCACTTTGAGTGGGGCACCTTTTGGATCCCAAATACCTGTATATTTAGTATTTTATTTATCTTTTCACTGTGATTACTCAAAAATATTAAGGACTTAAAATCCATACATTATTGATCTTTTATGGCTCTAATTACTAAATACTGCATATTTCAGTTTTACTATAAAAAACTAAGTTGTTTTTGACATAAAAGCCATAAAACCTTTTTTTTATTACTTTATATCGACTTGAAGTTGATGTAGAGATTTACTGTAAATAGAAAATAATAATAATAATTTGACTTATTTTTAACAATGTAATGAATGAGACCCTTTATGGTCCCCGGGACACCTAAAGGTGAAATAAATAAAAAATCCATATATTTTGTTATGGTTTAAAAATGAAAAATATCAAAATGGCCCCCACATGCTTTAATTTTTCCGTGTGCAGCCCTCAGTGGAAAAAGTTTGGACACCCCTGCTTTAAATGATGTTGGCACAAGCCACAATGAAATGTGTTGACATAGTTTCTGTGCATGATTACTCTTATTTATTGGAGACTAATTAATCTGTTGTCAAATACTGTATGTTTTGGTCCAGCACATCATTTTATGTAGCTCAACACGTTATTTTATGTGGCCCGCCACATTTTTTAAAGCGGCTCGCCACGTAATTTAAAGTGGACCAGCACGTCATTTTACGTGGCCTTGGACGTCAATAAAGTGGTCTGCCACGTCATTATATGTTCAGTTCAGTTTCAGTTCATTTCGAACAATGTAATGCATCACACATTTCCAGTTGTTTCATTACAGCACGTCCGAAAAGGAGTAGGAAGAAGCAGAGCTTATTTAACCCTACCCCTTTTCATACCATAGCAATTTTATCCAATTTCCTTGTTCTCTGTAACAGAACAGTGAATGCACAAATAATATACCATAGTAAGCAAACAAATATTAAATACATAAATAATATTTGTCTCAATAAGAAAAAAAGGGAAAAAAAAAGGTTCAAGATGTCCATCATAATTCTTGTTCTGTGTACTTTGTGAACACTTGTAGTTTGAACAATCTCTTAAACTGAATCATATTGGTGCTTCGTTTGATTTCTTTGGTTAATCTGTTCCATAATTTAATTCCACATACTGATATACTAAAGGTTTGAAGTGTTGTACGAGCATACAAATGTTTTAAATTAGATTTTCCTCTAAGGTTATATTTCTCCTCTTTTGTTAAGAAGAATTGTTGTACATTCTTGGGTAGCAAGTTATAGTTTGCTTTGTACATAATTTTAGCTGTTTGCAAATGCACCAACTCGTTGAATTTCAATATTTGTGATTTAATAAATAAAGGGTTTGTATGTTCTCTATATCCATTCATTTTCTACCACTTATTCCCTTCGGGGTCACGGGGGGCGCCGGAGCCTATCTCATGCTACAATCGGGCGGAAGGCGGGGTACACCCTGGACAAGTCGCCACTATATCCAACATTATGTATTATTCTAATTGATCTTTTTTGTACCACAGTTAGTGAATGAAGTGCACATTTGTAGTTGTTTCCCCATATTTCTACACAATAACTCTGGTCTACCACTTCATTTAATGGCCCGGCAAGTCATTTAAAGTGTCCGGAAATCCTTTTGAGGTGGCCTGCCACATCATTAATGGGGTCTGCCGCATAAATTGATGTGGCCCGGCACGTCATTTAACATGGTCCGCGTCTTAATTTAAAGTGGCCTGGCACCTCATTATATGTGGTCTGCCAAATCATTTAAAGTGGCCTGCCAAATCAATTATTGTGGCCCAGAATGTCATTTAATAGCCTGGCACATCATTTATGGTGGCTCAGCACATCATTATGTTGTCTGCTAAATCATTTAAAGGCCTACTGAAATGAATTTTTTTTATTTAAACGGGGATAGCAGATCCATTCTATGTGTCATACTTGATCATTTTGCGATTTTGCCATATTTTTGCTGAAAGGATTTAGTAGAGAACATCGACGATAAAGTTCGCAACTTTTGGTCGCTGATAAAAAAAGCCTTGCCTGTACCGGAAGTAGCGTGACGTCGCAGGTTGAAGGGCTCCTCACATTTCCCCATTGTTTACACCAGCAGCGAGAGCGATTCGGACTAAGAAAGCAACGATTACCCCATTAATTTGAGCGAGGATGAAAGATTCGTGGATGAGGAACGTGAGAGTGAAAGACTAAAGTGGATCACGGATTTGTATTTTAAACCACCTCGGATACTATATCCTCTTGAAAATGAGAGTCAAGAACGCGAAATGGACATTCACAGTGACTTTTATCTCCACGACAATACATCAGTGAAGCACTTTAGCTACGGAGCTAACGTGATAGCATCGGGCTTAAATGCAGATAGAAACAAAATAAATAAGCTCCTGACTGGAAGGATGGACAGTAGATCAACAATACTACTATCAGGAGACACCGAACCAAACACTGGACATGTAACCACACGGTTAATGCTGTGCCGCCTGTCGAAGCCTAGCAATGCTGTTGCTAACGACGCCATTGAAGCTAACTTAGCTACGGGACCTCGTCAGAGCTATGATAAAAACATTAGCGCTCCACCTACCCCAGCCCTCATCTGCTCATCAACACCCGTGCTCACCTGCGTTTCAGCGATCGACGGCGCGATCATCGATGCGGTCGGCGGCTAGCGTCGGATAGCGCGTCTGCTATCCAAGTCAAAGTCCTCCTGGTTGTGTTGCTGCAGCCAGCCGCTAATACACCAATCCCACCTACAGCTTTCTTCTTTGCAGTCTCCATTGTTCATTAAACAAATTGCAAAAGATTCACCAACACAGATGTCCAGAATACTGTGGAATTTTGAGATGAAAACAGAGCTGTTTGTATTGGGATACAATGTGTCCGAATACTTCTGTTTCAACCATCGACGTCACGCGCAAACGTCATCATACATAGACGTTTTCAACCGGAAGTTTCGCGGGAAATTTAAAATTGCACTTTATAAGTTAACCCGGCCGTATTGGCATGTGTTGCAATGTTAAGATTTCATCAGTGATATATAAACTATCAGACTGCGTGGTCGGTAGTAGTGGGTTTCAGTAGGCCTTTAAATGTATCCTGTTCATCCTTACTAGTAACTGACAGTGACAGAATTGTTTATTTATTTATTTATTTTTAAGATATTTTTAATAATACATATATCCATCCATCCATTTTCTACCACTCGTCCCTTTCGGGATACATATAGGTTTTTTTTAAATTACATATCGATATTTTTTTTATTTCAATCATCCATCCATTTTCTACCGCTTGTCCCTTTTGGGGTCGCGGGGGGTGCTGGAGCCTATCCCAGCTGCATTTGGGCGGAAGGGGGTGTACACCCTGGATAAATCGCCACCTCATCACATTATGTTTATTATTTAGTGATAATGTTTTTAACCAAATTATATTTATCATTCCAACAAAGTATTTAATCATATGAGTTTAATTATCCTCAATAAATTAAGCAACAATATGAAGTACACTAACTTTCGTCATGTCGTATCTATTCTGATCCTGCAGCGATTCCTGTTGCTCTGCCTTCCTGAAGACGACTTTCCCCTGGATAACAAGAGTCTCCCTTCTCTTGGAGTTGATGCCATCACTCATCACAGCGAGTTCAAACCTTTATCCGCTGCAGACCAGGTCCCCAGTTGTCCAGAGTACAACAAAAAGCAAATGCTTGACATGTAAAGGGTACAGTGACGAATACGTCAATGCGAGCCTAATGTGAGATAAGAAGAGTGCACACCTTCTGTTTGAGTATTGGGGATTCATTGGCAGCCAGGATGAGTCGGAAATGTGTCAAAAGGCGTAAATGAGAGCAGAAAAGGTGTGGATTGCGCGTTATCAGATCTCGTCTTTGACAACACACACCCACACAAAAAACAACAACACAACGTTTGGTGGCATGTTGAACACAGTCATGACTTGAATCTGTGTCGGAACGTGTGCAATACAAGTGCTGAGTACTTAGGTATATTGGCGTGAGATAGGTTGATTGGCAACACTAAATTGGCCCTAGTGTGTGAATGTGAGTGTGAATGTTGTCTGTCTATCTTTGTTGGCCCTGCGATGAGGTGGCGACTTGTCCAGGGTGTACCCCGCCTTCCGCCCGAATGCAGCTGAGATAGGCTCCAGCACCCCCCTGCCACCCCGAAAGGGACAAGCAGTAGAAAATGGATGGATGGATGGATGGTAGGGAAACCCCAGTAAAAAGGTTGATACCCGCAGGAATGGGGTGGAATATATACAAACAAAAAACATTGTATATGATTTAGGGCTGCAACTAACGATTAATTTGATAATCGATTAATCTGTCAATTATTACTTTGATTAATCGATTAATAATCGGATAGAGACAAACTACATTTCTAACCTTTCCAGTATTTTATTGAAAAAAAACAGCATACTGGCACCATACTTATTTTGATTATTGTTTCTCAGCTGTTTGTACATGTTGCAGTTTATAAATAAAGGTTTATTAAAAAAAATAAAATATATATATATAAAAAATAAAAAAACAAAAAAATGCCTCTGCGCATAGCATAGATCCAACGAATCGATGACTAAATTAATCGCCAACTATTTTTATAATCGATTTTAACCGATTTAAAGGCCTACTGAAATGAATTTTTTTTATTTAAACGGGGATAGCAGATCTATTCTGTGTCATACTTGATCATTTCGCGATATTGCCATATTTTTGCTTAAAGGATTTAGTATAGAACAACGACGATAAAGATCGCAACTTTTGGTATCTGATAAAAAAAGGCCTGCCCCTACCGGAAGTAGCGTGACATAGTCAGTTGAACATATACGCAAAGTTCCCTATTGTTTACAATGATGGCCGCATGAAGTGAGAGAGATTCGGACCGAGAAAGCGACGATTTCCCCATTAATTTGAGCGAGGATGAAATATTTTTAAATGAAGAAAGTGCAAGTGAAGGACTAGTGGGGAGTGGAAGATGCTGTGAGAGCCGGGGGTGACCTGATATTCAGCTGGAAATGACTACAACAGTAAATAAACACAAGACATATATATACTCTATTAGCCACAACACAACCAGGCTTATATTTAATATGCCACAAATTAATCCCGCATAAAAACACCTAGGTCAGGGGTCGGCAACCTTTACCACTCAAAGAGCCATTTTGGCAAGTTTCACAAATTAAAGAAAGTAATGGGAGCCACAAAACATTTTTTAAAAGAAAAACACCGCATACAAAGCTTAAATGCTTTGTGCTATGTTAACCAGGGGTCTCCGACACACGCACCGGCACGCACTTTAATGTGGAATTTTGATGTTAGTGCAGCCCGCGAGTTTTGAATGAATGGCACTTGATAGTGTCATACTTGCCAACCCTCTCAATTTTCCCGGGAGACTCCCGAATATTAGAGCGTAATGACACTGCATTTGGCGCCCTCTACAGTCTGCCCTAACAGTGTGCCTGCTCGGCCACACGTAGAATGCAATTTCAGCCTGCTCACGTAAGTGACAGCAAGGCGTACTAACTCAGCAGCCACACATCTTACACTGACAGTACCAATACCCAGAATCCCATGCAGCCCTAACTCTTCCGCTCAACCAACGCACGGAGAGGGGGGGGGTTGATGTGTGGGGGGATTTGGTGGTAGCGGGGTGTATAATGTAGACCGGAAGAGTTAGGGCTGCATGGGATTCTGGGTAATGGTTGTGTTGTGTTTATGTTGTGTTACGGTGGGATGTTCTCCAGAAATGTGTTTTTCATTCTTTTTTGGTGTGGGTTCACAGTGTGGCGCATATTTGTAACGTAACAATGTTAAAGTTGTTTGATACGGCTACCGTCAGTGTAAGCTGTGTGGCTGATGAGTAAGTATGCTTTGCTGTCTCCTGTGTGTGCAAGTAATAACAACATGCAACATGTGGCTAGACTGGTACGCTGTAGGTAAATGCTATAGAGGACAATTGCTGCAGTGCAGTTAGGGCATGCCCTTTATTTAGTAATTAGAGTGTAAATAGGATTATTTTTTCCCTGGGAGTAATCTATGATATTACTCCCATAAGTGTTATCCATAAGTCTCCTGGGAAAATCGGGGGGTTCGGCATGTATGTAGCTGAGCCGCATTAGAGTGGTCAAGGAGCCGCATGCGGCTCCGGAGCCGCGGGTTGCCGACCCCTGGCATGAACTATTGATCAAGATAGGTCAACCCTACTTAGTTGCTGTTCTATTAAGTACATAAGCAAGAACCGATTAACCAGATTAGACAGTTGTTCTGAGTTGCTGTCCTATCTAGAGCATTAACTGATAAGCTAGATAGAACAGCACTATATAATTTATGTAGGACAACTCTATTTAGTTGCTGTCCAATCTAGTCTATAGCCATGAACTGATTAGGTAGATAGAAAAGCTCTATTTAATTTCTGTAGGACAACTGTATTTAGTTGCTGTCCAATCTAGTCCATGACCATGAACTGATGAGTTAGATAGAAAAGCTCTATTTAATTGCTGTAGGACAACTCTATTGAGCTGCTGTCCTATCTAGTCTATGAGCATGAACTGAAGGGCTTGATCGAACAGCTCTATTTAACTGCTGTAAAAAAGCTGCATTTAGTTAATGTTAGATATGTTGTCTGTGAGCATAAACTATTGATCAAGATAGGTCAGCTCTACTTAGTTGCTGTTCTATTAAGTTCATAAGCATGAACCGACTAACCAGATTAGACAGCTGTTCTGAGTTTCTGTCCTATCTAGAGCATGAACTGATAAGCTAGATCGAACAGCTATATTTAATTTCTGTAGGACAACACTATTTAGTTGCTGTCCCATCTAGTGCATGAGCATGAACTGATTAGCAAGATAGTACAGCGCTATTTAATTGCTGTAAGACAACTCTATTGAGCTGCTGTCCTATCTAGTCTATGAGCATTAACTGAAGAGCTTGATCGAACAGCTCTATTTAACTGTTATAAAAAAAGCTGCATTTAGTTAATGTTAAATATCTAGTCTGGGCATAAACTAGGGATCAAGATAGGTCAGCTCTATTTAGTTGCTGTTCTATCAAGTTCATAAGCATGAACCGATTAACCAGATCAGACAGCTGTTCTGAGTTGCTGTCCTATCTATAGCATGAACTGATGAGCGAGATAGAAACGCTCTATTTAATTTCTGTAGGACAACTGTATTTAGTTGCTGTCCCATCTAGTCCATGAGCATGAACTGATGAACCAGATAGGACAGCTCGATTTAGTTGCCATCCTAACTAGTCCATGAGCAAGAACTGATGAAGCCTGCTCGGATGAAGTTCCAAAACGTTTTTTGAAGACAACCCGATCAGTGGAGTTACTATCGAGTCAATGCCCTGAGTGATCTCGGGTGAATGAGAATAATTACAGAAACTACGTGTTCCCATTTTTTTTTTTTTTACCAAAAAAAAAAGGTGCCTTTCAAAGTGCATTCATTTTGTATTGTGTTATTGTCTGTTGTATTACAGTTGTACTGAATACACAAATAAACTGAGATTAAGATGGAATGGAATAGCAGCGTGCAAGGCAGGGCCACACGGGATGACCACTGTTCCACCGGTCTCAGAAGACACATCAATACATGACGTTAGCCAAATGTTGCAACAGGATATGTTATAGGTTAGGACATTAAGTAACACAAAAACAGGGTGACATGTGGTTTCAAATAAAAGACCATTTATTGACTTGTTTCTGATGGCCATTTAGTAGAAAAAGCACATATTTTCATGTAATAATTTAAACACTGTATAAATAAAGCAGCTCTTAGGTCAAATGGAAATATTCCTGTCAGGTTGTTGCATCCAAGTAAGACTTTTTTTTTTTTTAAACATATTTGTGTGTTTGTCAGCTGGTCGTCCCGATGGGCTTGCTTAAGATGGTTAAAAATGTTTAACTCAACACCTTGACAAGACAATGGCAATAATGCACATGGAAAGTGTTTCGGAACTGTGTGTGTGCGTCTCACGGGTCGACGTTCAATCCACTTCTGTGAGGCCACAGGGTCTCCTGAATTCCTGTCCTCGCTCGTGAATCCACTTGTTGGACACTGGGAAAACAGCACAAATAGAAATGTAGGTGTAAAACACATTGCTGCAATATCTACAGCAGGGTTCTCCACTGGTAGCTCGGGGACCAAAAGTGGGTCAGGGACAGATGCTTACAAGGTGTACAAAAAAACAAAGAACATAAAACTACCACATAGAAAAGAGTCTGGCAACATGACCAATATAATCAATATTAATGAGCTACCCAGTGATTCCTAACTTGTGCTAGCTGACTAACAATATCTGATTTTTTAATAATGTTTTATTATCAAATAAACATGTTGATGGGCGTCCTCTATCTGAGTAATAAGTGTAGTTTAGTTGAATAGTGTGCTGTGAAAAACATGTTGCACTTCCAATAATGTGGATTTGTGTTTATAGAGATGGCAAAGGTGTATGTTCAGAGGCGATTTAAAAAACTATAGTAATATTTCTGCTTGGCTTGAATATTGTAAAAGATGGAAAAATATGGGTCCCAGGATGAGACCAGTTGAGAACTCCTAATCTATATTATCTGTTATTGTACCACCTGCAGGGTTATGTTACTGTATCTAATAGGTGGATATGGCATGGTCCATTGGCATTATTAGTGAGTAAGGGTGCTGGAAAAAAATAAATTTTCATCTGAATCTTGATTTTTTTTATTTTTAAATTACATTTTTGAATGAATTCAAATTGTTTAAAAAATATATATATATTTTTTAATGATAGGGGGAAGGAACAGAAACAGAAACCACCTCAGCCACCAAATGGCAGTAGAGCGTTGAATAACTTAAAATGTGTATTGCGGCAATTCCAACTTTGATCACAGAGTCAGTTGTTATATAGTATGGCGCTGTCCATCATTTTCAGCAGACTGCATTGAAAAAACATTAACCCCTCCCGCCCCCCCTTCCTCTCACACAAGATCCACCCAGGAATGGGGCCAAAACAATCCCTTCCCTACAGTTTGTCATATGTCAGCACCCTAAAGGAGCTTTTGTAACCGGCAACCTGTTGTTTTGAAAACGTTTTATTGAAATTTAGAATGCCAAATAAAATATCGTTACTCAAAGAATCGGAATCAAAGTGAATTGTGACGTGTCGTAAGATTCACATCGCATTCACGTCACATTAACAACATTAGTTACAGTGGAATCTCGATCTACGAGCCACTCGTTACACAAATTTTTCGATTTACGAAACGCAGACCGAATAAAAATATGCTTTGTTGTAGGAATCATGTTTCAGTGTACAAACTTTTTATCTACCCATTATGTGCCTACGGGGGAGACATTTTGTGCCTGCAGCACATCCATTGAGGGCACGCTGATGGATCTCGGATACTCCCTCAGCCAGCACAGCAGTGCTGTTGTTAGCTACTGTGCTAATTGCTACTTTGTGGGTTTTTATGTGTATATTTTAGCGTTTTTTAAAGCATTTTCCTAGTTTTGCTAACTCAATATGGGTCCAAAGAAATCAATGGACAAGCGATGTGTGGTTTGAAATGTAACAGTATCCACAGTGTTGTCAAAACTGCCTCATATCCCCCTCCTCCTCCCACTGTCTTGGCTGCATGCAAATACGAAAAACCAACAAGGTGAAGTGGATTTAATTTTTTTTATTAAAGATTAAAGATTAAAGTACCAATGATTGTCACACACACACTTAGATGTGGTGAAATTTGTCCTCTGCATTTGTCCCATCCCCTTGGGGAGCAGTGGGCAGCAGCGGCGCCGCGCCCGGGAATCATTTTGGTGATTTAACCCCCAACTCCAACCCTTTGTTGCTGAGTGCCAAGCAGGGAGGTTATGGGTCCCATTTTTATAGTCTTTGGTATGACTTATTGCTAATCAATGTAGTATTCTGGTTGTTAAAGTTCAAGGGTTTTGTGATTTCAAACTGTAAGTGCATCAGAGGGCTAGTGACAATCATTGTATGTGCTTGTGCAGTGCCGTTGCATAAAGCGGACGTTCAGCTATTGTTGTTTTGACTTTGTTATTAAATATAAAGTTGATCCATCACCCCCTTGTTATGTTTGTTTGATAGGCAGTACTGTATAGCGCTTTATATTGTGTTCAAAGTGTACAAACCTTTACTAGAATATGGACTTTTGTCAAAGCTGGAACCCGATATTCATGTTAAAATGTTTTCTCATGGGGAAATGTGCTTCAATTTAAAAATTATTCTATATACAAACCCAGTTAAAGAACAAAATCAAGTTCGTAATTAGAGGCTCCACTATATGAGTATCAAGATTTTAATTTTGTCTCTTTATATTGTCCTTTTTTTGCTCCATTTTCTTATTTTTGCTGGGCTTTTTTTTGTTTAATTTTATATATAGAATGTGCCACGGGCCAATAAAAAAAGATCCAGAGGCAGCAAATGGCCACAACCCTGGTTTAGCGGTTCCATTGTATCTTCAATATATATATTCTGCACATTCTAAGCTTAGAAGATAGTTATGCTTAATGATGTCCTGCAAAGGCCTTTTTGACAGGCTCTATAAACGAGCTGCAGTACGTCCAGAATGCGGCTGCTCGAGTCCTGACTAGAACCAGGAAATACGACCAAATCAGTCTGGTGTTGTTGCTTTGAGAGCATACTTTGAAACAACTTTACAGGCGTAGAAAAATGTTCCTGATCTAGCGCCATGACATGTTAGAACCATATAAACCATGTCTGGCTTTGAGAACCTCGCAGCATGGTCTCCTGCTGGTGCACAGAGACAGGGTTAAACATGGTGAAGCTGCGTTTTAGTTTTCCAGAAGATGTGAGACATTCCGCAACACTGGCAATGTTCAAATCCAGAAGAACACTTTTTATTAGCTTTGCATTTGACAAGTGAACGTTTTTTATCAGCACTCTTTAATTTCAATTCAAATAATTCATGATTATTTTGATGACGATTTTACTATATTTTTTATGATTTTATGTGCTTTATTGTAATTTTATGCATTTGTAAAGCCCTTTGAATTGCCTTACGTACAAATTGCCTTTATTGTGAAAAAATCCGGACTCCTGACATTTTAATTATATTAGTTTGGCTTGTGCGTTATTTTAAGAAATTATTTTTAACGTTATGAATGTTCTGCTGTACAATACTAAACTTTTTATTGCACAGCCACACGTGCAGCTGGATTCCTCAGAAACACCCAAGGGCCAAGAGATAATGTTATAAAAAAAATTCTTGGCTGCAAGAAGAGCCAAGAAGCCTTGGACACCTTACAAAACAACATTTCAATTCACACATATGCTGACAGGATTCACAGTAATTTTCCACTGAGTCAAAGACAACCAGACACTTATTTTTTGGGGGGTTAAACAGCACAAAAAATTTACAATTTGAAGTGCGATCGAACATTTTTGGAAAAAATTACCTCAAAGTTTAGTAAAACATAGTGTTTTGTCCACAAAGATGGTGTGTTTTGCTTTGATTTTATGTGTGAAGTGTACCAGTGCAGAGGAAAAGTGCCACCACCAGAAATGTAACTTACTGTAGTGTGACAGAAAAACCTATAGTACAACGTAGGCAGATTTACATATTGGATAGCAAGATTTATTTTACTGAACAGTTGCACTTTTTTTTTTCAATGTTATCTATCATTCACAATACTTATGTGAGACAAGAACATATACTGTATGTCTTTCTCCTTTTTGTGCATTCTAAATTGGAAAAAACACATGATGAGCCTGCTAACAGTGTAGCTAATGGGAGTAATCTAATCAGTCTATAACAGTGTTTTTCAACCTTTTCTGAGCCAAGGCACATTTTTTTCATTTAAAAATTTTTGAGGCACACCACGAGCAGAAAACATAAAAAAATTAAACTCAGCAGCCAATATTGACAATAAAAAGTTATTATCGCAATTGTTGGATATTCAAACCATAACCAACCATGCTTCACTATAGCTCTTGTCTCAAAGTAGGTGTACTGTCATGACCTGTCACATCACGCCGTGACTTATTTGGAGTTTTTTGGTGTTTTTGTTTTTGTCTTGCGCTCCTATTTTGATGTTCATTGTCATGTCATGTACGGATGTACTTTGTGGACGCCGTCTGCGGCTCCACAAGCTGTAAGTCTTTGCTGTCGTCCAGCAATCTGTCAACAACAACACATCATTTGCAGACTATAATTACTGGTTTGCAAAAAATTATTTTTTTAATCCAATTAGGTGAAATTACGTAATCTCCCACGGCACACCAGACAATATCTCACGGTACACCAGTGTGCCGCGGCACAGAGGTTGAAAAACACTGGTCTATAAAGCTTTCTTAAAAAGCATCCAAAAACCACCAACAATACTCCATTTACATGTCGTGACCTGTATATTAACGAAGTAAAAGCGACATTGTTATTGTACGAGCTAACCCCGAGGAACTATTTAGTAACACGGTGCCTCTACCATGGAGGTAACGTAGCTACTGCAGCTCTTGACCAACTGAGCTGCTGCGTTGTCCCTGAGTTGGTAAAAGTTTGTGCTCGTTTATAAATCATGCCTCGCACTTGTACGGTCAAAGGTTGCGGCCATAAGCCAAGACGTACGCATTGTTTCATCATTTTCAGTTTTTGGATGTTGCACGGTATAAATATATGGAAGACTAGATAAATGACAACTGTAGCTGCCTGCTAGGTGAAAACATATTTAGATTTATTTTGTGTGCCTTCTAAAACCACAGATTGTTCAGACACGTTGGCCCCAGTCGCCATAAACTTGCTGCACCTTCTGGCTCTCTTGCTAATGTTGCGAGTCACTTAGTAACAGGTACCGCCATTTAAAGGCACACACACAAGTGGTTGAAGTTTTTTTTTATCAACACAATAATTACTTTCCCCAGTAATCAATTACATTTATTAAAAACTAATTATGTTAGTAATTCAATGAATTACTATAATAATTACTTTGCTTACAAATAAAGATGACTAATTCATTCATGACTATTTATTTATACTGTAACTGCTTCTCATTCAGCTGTTACAAAAATTTAAATATCTAATAAAATGTGTAAAGGCAATGTGCCAAAAAAAAACAATTAACCTTGTTTTTATGTATAAAAGAAACAGTTAAAATAGCTTCAATAAAAACAAACAACAAACCATCAAATCTAACTTTCTCAGAAATAAAAAAAGCATTTTGTGATGATGTGGCTAAAATGCTGCACACTGATTATTGACAATTGATGAACTCCTGGCAGTTTTAGCATTCTAACAGACTCAATGCATAGAATTGTATCGTTGATTAATTCTTAACATGTTAGCGATCTAATAGATTGTGTGTTCAATCTTATGATACCTCCGCATTGGTGCCTTATGTCTGTCTGTGTGTGCGTGCGATATTAGCATTTGTTTTTATGCCTTTTTTATTGCATTGCAAATTGACCCTGCTTTAAAAAGTACTTGAATTGATTTAGACAAAGTTTAGCGGGATGCCTTTGGCTAAAATGATAGTTAGTTATTTCTAATACAACTTTGTCCTACACTTGTTAGCAAGGTACAAGCTAACACTCTTACCAAGTTCAGACCGCATCCCCCCTCCAGACGCCCGACATCATGCCTCTGCTTTAAATGTTTGCGTATCACAGATGTACTGCCATAAAAACAAGGTCCACTTTGCAAACTGAGCAAGATATTCATGTCATTAACAAAAATAGAAGGAAAAGGTTCCAACACTATACATGTTTTCACTGGCAATGTTTTTGCGAGTGGCGGCGCGGACTCGCTTCCGCCCGGAAAAACAAGTGATGATGTTACGACTATTTTTGACAAATACAATTGTCAACGCCAAATTTTATTGTCGACAATGTCAACTAATCGTTGCACCCCTACACCCTACATCATACTGTCGAAACTTTGCAGCCCGATAACAATATGCCCAAACTCGCAACTTTCTTTGGCCCAATTGCGGGTTTTATCGCAGTCGTAGTCTATTTAAAAAATGTACAGAGACTGAGTCACCAACATGTGGGATTCTTTGCTCAGCCACAAAATTTCATGCAATGCTAGTTTTTTTAGGCGGAATTTTTGGCTGTACGATAACTGAGACAATATACGAAAACCTGTACACATTTTTGGCAAGAATTTCAGAAAACTGAATCATACGTAAAGTGGGGCGTACGAAAACACAGATATCACCATAGTTTTATTTTATTTTTGTTGAATTTCACAGTGCTTAACTTTATACTTTCAGGATTGTTAGGAATGTTAAAATAATGCTTCAATAAAAAGGGGCCTAAAATTACTTTACATTACGGCCCATGGTTCGTTCTCAAATCACAATTTACGGTAAATCAAGCAGTGTTAGAGAACTGATTATGTTTGATTTTCAAGGTTACACTATGTTTATACTCCAAAGCACTCAAACACTTTTTGAATACATTCTTAAATGCATACTTTTAGAAGTCATACTAGGCCAACTTTACTTACCCCATTTGCTTCCCACTAAAACAGGACAGGCTGCATGTCTCGTCCTATAATCTCCTTCCCCACTTTTGAAGAGATTATACCAGAACACTGCTGTCCCCTGCAGCAATGAGACAAGTGCAAACATGACGACAACATTCAGACTGTTAATGGGAACAAATTAATCTGGCCCCTATCGAAGCATGAGTGACAGGAAATAGACAGTTATTTATGCAAGTGATCTGTAGGCAATCTACGCACTAGAGTCATATTTCCATACCATGGAAAAGCATGTGAAACATCTGCAAGCAAAGTTTTTAAAAACAAGGTCAAACGAGGTTTGCATGCAAAAAACACAAACATTCTGTACCAAGACTGCTGCCGAATTAAATTTATTTTGCCAAATGTCCATTCAGTGTGGCAATGAGGAATGCACAGTACAGGCCAAAAGTTTGGACACACCTTCTCATTCAATGGGTTTTCTTTATTTTAATGACTATTTACATTGTAGATCGTCACTGAAGGCATCAAAACTATGAATGAACACATGTGGAATTATGCACTTATAAAAAAGGTGAAATAACTGAAAACATGTTTTATATTGAAGTTTCTTCAAAATAGCCACCCTTTGCTCTGATTACTTTTTCACACACTTTTGGCATTCTCTCAATGAGCTTCAAGAGGTAGTCACCTGAAATGGTTTTCACTTCACAGGTGTGCTTGAAGCTAATCGAGAGAATGCCAAGAGTGTGCAAAGCAGTAATCAGAGCAAAGGGTGGCTATTTTGAAGAAACTAGAACACAAAACATGTTTTCAGTTAATTCACCTTTTTTGTTAAGTACATAACTTAGTTTTGATGCCTTCAGTGACAATCTACAATGTAAATAATCAGGAAAATAAAGAAAACACATTGAATGAGGAGAAGGTGTGTCCAAACGTTTGGCCTGTACTGTATGCTGTACCTTTTTTTATCAATTACTTTGTAAGATCTGAGCACAAGAGTCAATCAAACATACTGGAAAGACTCTAAAACAGGGTTGTCCAAACTATGCCCCTTGGGCCAAATGCAGCCTAACAGCGTCTTCCATTCGGCATATATATATATAACATAAAGGTCAACACACGGTCATAAATGCTAGCTACAGTCACAACAAGCAGATGAGAACGCTACGCTGGCAAAGTTTACAGATTCAATGATGTCAACAAAAGTATCACAGTTAAGTTAAACATATGCCTTTGCTAAATAGACAGCCACCGCATGTAGGACATCTAACATCTATGAAGACCAAGTACTGCAAGAAGATGTCGTTCATATCACCACAGCTGATCTGTCATACAATACCTTGGAGAGGCACAATTGCAGCAAGGATAAACCAACTGTACTACAAAAATAAAGAGCATCAACAAAGTATGCAAATACAGACTGAATGTGAATTTATTTTTCTTCCTGGAGAACGTTGGACATCTGTAAGTAATCACAACGCACTGGGCTCGCATTGTACCAAAAAAAAAAAGAGATCAGCATTGTCATCTGAAAAAGGTAAAGAAATGTGTTTGTTTAAACAACTATGTTGAAGAGGTTCATTTAGCCTACTGGTGTATTTATAAATGCTTGATTTATATAGGCTAGTAAGGTAAAGTTTTGTACCTGACAAGTTTCGGCTACCTAGCTTTTGCAGCCTTCATCAGAGGTGTCACGTGAGGTGTCACGAGATGTTAGCGTGACGTCTGTGACGTGTTATATGGATTTTTCCATCCCACCTGAAGTGGTGGGATGACGGTGTCCCACCACTTAGGAGATAGCCGAAACTTGTCAGGTACAAAACTTTACCTTACTAGCCTATATAAATCAACCATGTTTAAACAACTGTTTAAAGGCCTATTGAAACCCACTACTACCGACCACGCAGTCTGATAGTTTATATATCAATGATGAAATCTTAACATTGCAACACATGCCAATACGGCCGGGTTAACTTATAAAGTGCAATTTTAAATTTCCCGCTAAACTTCCGGTTCAAAACGCCTTTGGAGGATGACGTATGCGCGTGACGTCGAGAGATCCACGGAAGTGTTTGGACCATATTGGACACAATACACAGAGCTCTGTTTTCTTCGACAAAATTCTACAGTATTCTGGACATCTGTGTTGGTGAATCTTTTGCAATTTGTTTAATGAACAATGGAGGCTGCAAAGAAGAACGTTGTAGGTGGGATCGGTGTATTAGCGGCTGGCTGTAGCAACACAACAAGGAGGACTTTGACTTGGATAGCAGACGCGCAAGCGGCAAACTCACCTTGACTTCCTACGTCTCCGGGCCGCCGACCGCATCGTCAAACGCTGGAACGCAGGTGAGCACGGGTGTTGATGAGCTGAGGAGGGCTGGCTGGCGTAGGTGGAGCGCTAATGTTTTTATCTTAGCTCTGACGAGGTCCCGTTGTTAAGTTAGCGTCGTTAGCAACAGCATTGCTGGGCTTCGACAGGCGTCGAATACACATTAACCGTGTATTTACATGTCCAGTGTTTGGTTCGGTGTCTCCTGATATATTGTTGTTGATCTTCTGTCTATCCTTCCAGTCAGGGATTTATTTATTTTGTTTCTATCTGCATTTGAGACAGATGCTATCACGTTAGCTCATGCTAAGAGCTTCGTCTGTTGATGTAACCGTGTAGTTACATGTACATGGTTTAATAGTATTGTTGATCTTCTGTCTATCCTTCCAGTCAGGGGTTTATTTCTTTTGTTTCTATCTGCATTTGAGAACAATGCTATCACGTTAGCTCAGTAGCTAAGTGTGTCACCGATGTATTGTCGTGGAGATAAAAGTCACTTTAAATGTCCATTTCGCGTGCTCGACTCTCATTTTCAAGAGGATATAGTATCCGAGGTGGTTTAAAATACAAATCCGTGATCCACAATAGAAAAAGGAGAGAGTGTGGAATCCAATGAGCCAGCTTGTACCTAAGTTACGGTCAGAGCGAAAAAAGATACGTCCAGCACTGCCTCTAGTTCTTCACTCTAACGTGCCTCATCCACGAATCGTTCATCCTCGCTCAAATTAATGGGGTAATCGTCACTTTCTCGCTCCTAATATCTCTCGCTCCATTGTAAACAACGGGGAATTGTGAGCAGCACTACCGCTTGTGACGTCACGCTACTTCCGGTAGGGGCAAGGTTTTTTTAATCAGCGAGCAAAAGTTGCGAACTTTATCGTCGATTTTCTCTACTAAATTCTTTCAGCAAAAATATGGCAATATCGCGAAATGATCAAGTACGACACATAGAATGGATCTGCTATTCCCGTTTAAATAAAAAAAATTCATTTCAGTAGGCCTTTAAACTAAAAAAGGGTAAATGGTGCACTATATTAATTTGTTCATGAGTGTGTTTACTACAATATCGATTAGTAACTGTACCAAGATTAATGCAAACTACAAATACTTTAAAAATATGCATGAATTTTTACTATACTTATTTTCACAATGTTTTGTGTAATCGATGACTTGCAGTTTAGTAAAACATTTAAAATACATTCCTGTATGACATTCTGACTACCTAATTCATGGGTCGGCAACCTTTACCACTCAAAGAGCCATTTTGGCAAGTTTCACAAATTAAAGAAAATAATAGGAGCCACAAAAAAAAAAAAAAATTTAAAATGAAAAACACTGCATACAAAGCTTTAATTGCTTTGTGCTATGTTAACCAGGGGTCTCAGACACACGCACCGGCAAGCACTTTAATATGGAAATTTGATGTCAGTGCGGCCCGCGAGATTTGAATCAATGGCGCTTGATAGCATCATACTTGCCGACCCTCTCATTATTTCCGGGAGACTCCCGAATATCAGGGAGTGATGGCACTGCCTTTGGTGCCCTCTATAGTCTGCCCAAACAGTGTATCTGCTCGGCCACATGTAGAATGCAGCTTCAGCTTGCTCAAGTAAGTGACAGCAAGGCGTACTAGCTCAGCAGCCACACAGCTTACACTGACGGTAGCCGTACAGTATAAAACAACTTTAACACTGTTACGTTACAAATATGCGCCACACTTTGAACCCACACCAAAAAAGAATGACAAACACATTTCTGGAGAACATCTGCACTGTAACACAACATAAACACAACACAATAAATACCCAGAATCCCATGCAGCACTAACTCTTCCGCTCAACCGACGCACGGAGGGGGGTGGGGGGGTGGGGGGGGTTGATGTGTGGGGGGGTTTTGTGGTAGCGGGGGTGTATAATCTAGACCGGAAGAGTTAGGGCTGCATGGGATTCTGGGTATTGGTTGTGTTGCGTTTATGTAATGTTACAGTGGGATGTCCTCCAGAAATGTGTTTTTCATTCTTTTTGGTGTGGGTTCACAGTGTGGCGCATATTTGTAACGTAACAGTGTTAAAGTTGTTTTATACGGTACGGCTACCGTCAGTGTAAGCTGTGTGGCTGATGACTAAGTATGCTTTGCTGTCTCCTACGTGTGCAAGTAAAAGCTACATACAACATGTGGCCGGGCTGGCACGCTGTTTGTAAGTAAATGCTATAGAGGACAATTATTGCAGTGCAATTAGGGCACGCCCTTAATTTAGTAATTAGAGTGAAAATAGGATTATATTTGCCCTGGGAGTTATCTAGGAGAGGCACTGAAATCTATAAATCTCCTGGTAAAATCGGGGGGGTCGACAAGTATGCAGCTGAGCCGCATCAGAGTGGTCAAAGAGCCGCATGCGGCTCCGGAGCCGCGGGTTGCCGACCCCTGACCTAATTGCATGTGTTCCCAAATATTGGGGTATTTTCTTTAGCAAATTGTAATTATATAAGCAAATAATAACCTTTGATAATTATGATTAATCACAGGTTTAGAGTGTGATTAATCTGATTTAAAAAAATAATCCCTTGACAGCCCTAATATATATTAGCATTTATATATACAGTATGTATGTTTACAGTATATATGTATGTATATACAGTATATATATATATATATATATATATATATATATATATATATATATATATATATATATATATATATATATATATATATATATATATACAGTATATATATTATGTGTGTGTATATAGCAGGGGTCACCAACCTTTTTGAAACCAGGGGCTACTTCTTGGGTACTGATTAATGCGAAGGGCTACCAGTTAGATACACACTTAAATAAATTGCCAGAGGTAGCCAATTTGCTCAATTTACCTTTAACTCTGTTATTATTAATAATTAATGATATTTATCTTTGTGGAAACACTGATCATCTTAATGATTTCTCACAATAAATATATATAGAAACAGATAAATATCAATATGCAACACTTTATTTTTATATTTTCTCTAAGTGCACATTTTTCAAATTGAACATTTTCAAATGATCACTTCTAAGACAGTCTTGTGAAATCACAATATCCCATTTTAACTAGCTAGCCACTAACATTTTTTAACAAATCATGAATTACTTTGCACCATGTTTGTACAAATAATAACTCATGTAAAATACAAAAGTAAACCCTCACATTTTTAAATCATGTCACACTTTGAACTGGACACCAAATCTGTTATCTGTTTCTTTGTCAGTTAGTGGGAAGCCTGGCATTGCATGCTGTTAACTAGTGTGTTGTACTCTGGTGTGTAACTTGACACTGCAACTCTGAGTGAGTCTTGCAGATGTGCATCAGTGAGGCGTGTTCTGTGTTTGTTCTTGATGAAGTTCATGTCAGAAAAGGCTGATTCACAAAGATAACATTTTTCCTCATTGTTTGCGGAACCTTCTTAATATTTTGGACATATTTTCACAGCAATCTGGCCTTAAGCTTAATTATGATAAATGTAAAATGTTAAGGATCGGAAATCTAAAGGGAACGTCCTTTCGAATGGAATGCAAAGTGCCTGTTTTGTGGACAGATGGACCAGTTAACATACTTGGTGTTGTTGTCCCAGAAAATCTGGAAGATCTAGGCTCAGTAAATTATGATAATCGACTAAGAAAGCTGGACAAAATTATGCAATTATGGAAAGGGAAATCCCTAACCTTGTATGGTAAAATGTCTATTGCCAACTCGTTAATTATTCCTCAATTTATTTATTTGTTTTTGTCATTACCAGCTCCATCACAAAACTTTTTTAAGATTTATGAGCGGAGGGTCTTCGATTTTGTCTGGAACGGCAAACCAGAAAAGATTAAAAGAAAGGTTTTGTACAAAGAGTATGAATATGGTGGCCTGAAACTTCTCAACCTTGAAGCTATGTGTCTGTCTTTAAAAGCATCAATTGTTCCAAAGATGTATTTAAACATTGAGTGGTACACAAATGTCCTGTTGGACAAAAAACATGTACTGTATCAAAAGAAATTGTATCCTTTTTTACAAGTGATCCCCTCCCAGAGAGTCTGCTGGGAAACATGGCGGGGTTCATAAAGGAAAGAATCCACTCATAGTGGTGTTTTCAATTTTATGTGCCAGAAAAAAGAGACGATATTTTGCAGCAGTTAATATGGATGAACTCTAATATTGTAATAGATGGAAAGCCTTTCTTTTGGAAAAATATGTTTGAAAGAGGAATCATTTTTGTCAATGATATTATCAATGAGAATGGTAAAATTATGAAGTATGATGAATTTAGAGCTATGTATGGTGATGCTTGCTCAAGCTTTTCATTTTATCAACTAACTGGAGTAATTGGGAAAAGATGGAAACAAATAATTAATTATGGAACTACTAAATTATTAGTTTGTAAACCTCTAATAAGAAATTCTAGTTGGCAAAAAGGAACTAAAATAAATAGAAAAATATATAATTTTTATTTAATAAAGAAATCTTTGAAGGCTGCCTCATACAACACAAATGGAAAATGGGAGGACTTTTTTTGACTGCCCGTTGCCATGGGATGCCATATTCAAACTAATCTATAAAACCACTATCGATGTGCAAAATCGTTATTTTCAAATTAAAATTATTTATAACTTCTTACCCACAGGGAAAATGTTAAAATTATGCAATATGACAGAGTCAGATGATTGCCGATTTTGTTGTGAGGAGCCTGAATCACCCTGCATTTGTTTTGGTATTGTCATATTGTGTCTTTGTTTTGGGTGGAAGTTGAAAAAATGTGTTTAAGGATTGGTTTGTTTATGAAGCTTAATGTGGTTTCTGTTATTTTAGGAGAGTTCATTGACAATCATGATTTAGTCAATTTAATTATAGTACTCGGTAAAATGTTTATTTTTAAGGCCAAAAACAGATATTCACTTAGTATTACTTTCTTTAAATCATTTATTCAGTATTGTCTAACTTTAGAAAGTTACATGGTTGAAAACGATAATGATGCCAAAAAACATTTTAAAAAAGATGAGAAGTCCTCAAAGGCTTATTTTGAAAGTATAATTATGTTTATAGATTATATAATATCTGTTGTTGTGTTCCCTAATTTGAGTGACCTGGACATAATCTGGACTGTACATAAATGCTTATTTTGAAAATGTAATTTTGTTTATAAATTATATGCAATCTGTTGTGTTCCCTAATTTTTTTCTGTGTACATGAATGAAGGTGTGTGTTGCTGAGTCCGACTTGGACATTATCTGGACTGGGCCTGGTTTAAAAAACCCTTTAAACAAATCTAATTTCATTGACAACCTGGTCTGTTGAAGATAAGGCCCTTTTTTAAAAAATAAAATAAAATAAGATAAATAAATAAAAAACATTTTCTTGGATAAAAAAGAAAGTAAAACAATATAAAAATAATTACATAAAAAATAGTAATTAATGAAAATGTTAGTGGACCAGCAGCCTATACAATCATGTGTGCTTCAGGAACTGTGTCCCTTGCAGATGTGTTGTTTATGTTGTGGGAACCAGAATATTGGTAGCAGAAAGAAATAACCTCTTTTGTGTGAGTGGGTGTGGATGAGTGTGCATGGGGGAGGTTGTTTGGGTTGATGCACTGATTGAAAGTGTATCTTGTGTTTTTTCTATGTAGATTTAATTTAAAAAAAAAAAAAAAAACATTTTTTTTTTTTTTTAGAACAGGCCCACGGGCGACTCATCTGGTCCTTACGGGCGACCTGGCGCCCGCGGGCACCGCGTTGGTGACCCCTGGTATATAGTATAGAATATTTTAATCATAAAAAGTTCTACTAAACATAATCAACTTCAAAACAATACAATTATTGGTTTTGCGTTATGTTTTCTTTATAATCTTCCTAAAATCTCGCAAGATCGAGTTTATCTGTCATTTACTGTTATGCCCTTTTACAGACAGTTGCCCTATACAAAACAATGTTTTTGTATAGGGCAAACAATGGATGTTATTACCTTTTTCGGCTGAATTACAGCTCCAAAGTCAGGGAAGACTGTGGCGCCTCCTGCCTCCACATCACTCATCTGGGGAGGGGTTGGGGTAGGGGGAGGAACACACACACACACGGTTTAATGCATGTTTTCAACGATATAATAATAATATTAATAATAACAATGCATTACATTTGCTTTATGGATCTTAAATGTAATTTCTAAATGAAATGGTGCTTTTATAAAGTGCTGTTGTCTTAGCCACATTCTTGTTGGACAATGATAATTGTTTATTATTTACACAAATGCATACATACATATATATACATATACCTGTATACATACATACACATTATTTATACTTGATGCATTCATTGTGTTACTAAAGTGGCTTATTAATTAATAAAAGATTGTTTCATGAATGATGATGTCCAAAAGTACCTAAAAAACACCAAAAAAGCACATCATGCACCATAGTCAATAGTGAACCTCAATTAAACATTTTGGAAAAAAATACAGTTCACTGTTAGCAAGATTACATCAAAGAGGGGCTTTGTCTAGCAGCGTGTTAAAAGGGGAGTGGCCAACCAACTTGTCACAATAAGTACAGGAAGTGATTGACAGGATGGTGTGCTCCTTGACAGTTTAATTTGACAATATACATCAATTAGTTATGCGAATCAATTATCTTAATCAAAGTCAATCAATTCAAGTTCAAGATTGATGCAGAGTTTAGACGTGGGCCCGAGAAGCCAAAAAGTGTAAATTTCATGTGGACCAAGGGCCACAACTTTCTTATTGGCAACTGGATGCTCGTACTCACATAGTTCAAAAAAGTGGCCACACGATTTCCAGTGCCTAATCTTTTGAAAGCATCAGGCTCATCTTTCTATGAAGATAGAATTCAAAAGTAAAATACACAGTGAGAAAAGCGCACACCCGTACTTACGTAATTTAGGAAGGTGGCAAGTCGATTTCCATCGACCTTGAGGTTGCTGTCAAAAGGACGCTGCAACAGATGTTTATAATTTGAACTTCTTCTCACCCAGACATGCACGACAGGAGCCCGCCGCAAAAGGCAGTCACTACAAGCATTGTGCAAAATTCAAAATTTCAGTTTCAAATTCAAACTAAAGGATGTAGAAAGGAAATTTTATATCATTTCAATTAATAATGAGGTTTTCCAGAATTTTGCTTTACAATATATTCCATTTTACACATTTCATAGAAATAGTATTACTATTTTTACAAGTTTGATTAATTGATGATTAAAGCATTCATTTTCAATCGACATTTAGGAATACAAAAGCAGTTTATATAAAACAGTCTAGGGCTGCAACGATTAATCGATTCCTTTGATAAAAACAAGAGCTACGACTTATATTCTGTTTCTTTGATTAATCGTTTAACAAACAAAACAAAAAATAAAATTCTCAACACCGGACCGCATTGAGCACCCGGAACTTTAAATACACAAACATAATTTCCGCTTGGCCACTGCAATAGAGCACACATAAGAGCAGTTGTGTGTGGAGCAAACAGATGTTTAAAAATGTATGTTTTTTATTCATATTGCACACATTTTAAAATGTCAATTTCAACACGCATTTACAAAAAAAAACAATGAAGATTATGGCAAGCAGAAAAAGTGTTGTTTGTTTCAACTATTTTCCCTAAAATACACATTGAGGCTATAGTGTGTTTTATCAGAAACATTTATTAATCGAACAGATTAATTGACACATGACTCAAATAATTGAAAGCTGCAATCCTAAAACAGACGCATATAAAATTATACATCATTGTTTTACTATTTATTCTTATTCTGCCACTTTTCATCCACTAACAACTCCCATATGTATCAACAACATTTTTCAAACCATTCCAACATCAAAATGCTCAACTTATTCAAGAAATGTAGCAGTTTTTGCAGCATTTCCATGGGTGTACAGTACACCTAGTACTGTACATGCCATGATGTAAACGCACTATGGAACTGCTGTAATACTTTCAGTACATAGCACTATCTTGCAAGGCACGTTAAGGCTGCATATTAGCACATTACAATTGATGCTAACCTTGCTTGCTAACGTGCACATTTTTCAACTCATTTCGGACTCCCAGGCTTTTTGTAATTCAAGATTTTATGTTGGCAAAAATCCTACAATTCTTAAAATTCAAATCATTATTCCATTAATTCTACGTTTTAGCACATTCAGAAAGCATTTCAGTAAAATTACTTTCTCTAGTTTGATGCAATATAACCTTCAAAATTATAGACAATGCTGGAAAAAAAAATCCTTTTTCCAGAATGATTTACTTCATTCAAGTAGTCACAATGGAGGGGATTTGTGTTTACCTTTAGTGTTCGTAAAGTATATAGTTTTCACGCCAAAAACCTTTGTTGAATGTGACTAATTCTTCCTGTTACTTGGCTATGAAGAATTTGTCTGAATTGTAGTAAATTTAATTTTACTTTCAATTCCATTCAAATTCCAATTATTCAATTGAATTTAAGTGAAATTCCAAAATTTTAATTTTGCACAAGCTTGGCGACTACACTCATAGATCATTTCAATCTACAAAATCATCTGTCTCTGATAAAAACAAATACCTGTGGTTTGTGTCATGGCTGTAACTAATAAACAGTAACATTAACTTATTCAAAAAAGTAAATCATTTTGACAGAATGACTTATGACTGTTATTTATCTATTTCAAAATTCAGTCGGCAACCAAGCAGCTGCACAGATGTACATAAAGCCGGATAACTTTTAACGCCATGCTTGCCAGATAGAAAGCACAAACATCGTTTAATTTCAATCACAATCATGTACACACTTGCACACACACGTTGATGGTCTTCGTAAACTCACCCTCGAAAAGTCAAAGTGTGGCTCGTACTGTCCTCCGACTCCATAGTTAGCAACCTAGTCGACCATTAAAAGAGTTGATTTGTATACAACAAACACACAATTGCTATATGTACAGTTTTTAACACAAAAGAAGAAATAAGCTAATTTCAAAATAAACCAAAAAATAAGTATACTATTTATTTTTTGCACAGAATCCTATTAGTAATCTCTATGTAATCAAAACTTATGAATACATAGAAATGGATTATGTTTCCATGCATCTGCACGTTACCTGTAATAACTCTGCTGTGTCAACAGTTAGGCCTGTGATGTCCTGTATTCTCTGATTGACTCTGGCAATGACCGGGCCATCCTCCTCCTCTAACCATGCACTAATGTAATGCAGACATATAGAAGCAAATAGTGCATTTAGCAATTATGCATTCAAGGCAAGCACTGGTTATTTCTAATGAGAAGATTTATGATCTGGGTTAACTTGGCACCTGATGCTACTTAAACGTTAACACAGTCTCAACATAAGCAATCAGGAAATGTCAATGATTTCCCCTGCATTTTGAATTCCTCACTAGACTCCACTTTCAGTTGAATGAGAGCATTTTCTGACAAATGCAGTAGGTGGCAGCAAAGAGCAGTTGCCCACAAGTCACCTTTTTGATACTCTGTAGTTGGCTGTGGTCAACACTCCTGTTTTGGGATCACGTACAGTTGCTCTGGCAAGCTTAACAGAAGACAAATTATGTCAAAATACATATTTACATATTCCACGACATACAGTGTAACCTCGATTTACAAACGACTATTTGGGACCTTTTCGGTTTACAAACATTTACATTGTGCCAAATATGCCTGTGTTGGAACCATAGTTGTGTCTCAGTCCGGCAGCTGCATCCTTTGCAGTGCACATCTGTGGGGTGCTGACATCATCACAGTGTGCGAAGGCTGTCCCAATTCAAAACACTTCCAAATGTCCTTTGAATCCGGCCGACAAATGTGTCCTTTTCTTTCATTAGCAGAAAGGTTGCATCTGTGTACACTTAGCGTCCTTTCATATGCCGAGATCCTTTGCGCCCTCAACTCTGAAAATTATTTTCAACATGGCGGCGCTATGTGGAGCGAAAAGAACGACTTTAAAATGTAAATTTAGCTTTATGTATTCATGTAAAACAGCTAAAAGCAGACATGTCAAGCTAGGATGTCAGTAGTGATATAAGTTTGTGTTAAAATATGAGACTTTGACTATCGTAATGTTGAGTGACGTCTGTGCTCTCTTTACCCCGAGGGCAGACAGCTTGGTGCCTGGAGCTTTAACATTTGAAAGTAAAACCTTACATCTTTTAATTTACTTTTTTAGACCGCAAGAAGTTGACTTAATTATGTTTTATTAATGTGTGGCTGGAATAGTGAAGTATTGTAAATGTGTGTATCAATGTAAAATAGGGACTTTTGTTGAGGCTAGAACCAATCATTCATGTTTACATTGATTCTTATGGGGAACTATGCTTCACTGTACAAACTTTTTAGCTTACAAACTATGTACAAGAACCAATTAAGTTTGTTAATCGAGGTTCCACTGTTAATCGAGGTTCCACTGTAGCTAAAATGATTTTTGCTTCCATTCCTCACCCTGGGTTTGGCCATTTCCTTTATCTTCTTGATTTCATAGTCGGAGAGGGCGTGCAGATAGCGTACAATATGTGGGCTGTCCCACTCGTCCTCCTCCATCATGGGCTTCAGCAGCAAACGAGGGTTCCTCCTGCCATCTTGGTAGCGGCAAAACAAACGGCTCTGCCTTGCTTCAGTCTGTTCAAAAGAAAGCAATTAAAATGCAGTTTTACTCATACATTTGGGTCACCACCAGTAGATTAGAGATGGGATTTATGGCTCTATAAAGGGAGACGGATCTTGAAGAGCTGTTTCTTTTAAAGAGCCGTTTAAAAGACCGGCTCATTTTTTTTCCTGGGTTTTTTAAATCAAGGAAACAATCCCTAGAGGCAGCTATAAGATAGGATGTAAATCAGAAAAATTAAAATGTATTACTTTATTAGTGGGAATTATTCAGAACTATTGACTATGTATTGTTTTAGCTTTGTTGTGTACAAACCACAAGGTGGTGCCATATACCCATGCTTTGACAGTCACACCACTATTTAGAATTTTCTGAATTTCTTTTTAGCACAAGAACATTTTAACAATTTGGAATAATACATCTGTAGTAAGTAATAAATAGAATAACATAAAAAGAATAAGCAATACTTAAAAAAAACAACAATTAGGACACTTGAACTTCTTTACATAGCCACGTCAGGGCAATGAACCATTGCATACGCATTTAAAACGGCTCCTGAATTAACGGCTCGATTCTTTTCATTCACTTAAAGCAGGGGTCTCAGACACGCGGCCCGCACCATAATATGAAAATTTTATGTTAGTGCGGCCCGCACGTTTTATATGAATGGCGCTTGACAGCGTCATACTAGCCAACCCTCCCGATTTTTCCAGGAGACTCCCGAATTTCAGGGCAACCATTCTCTCGAATGTCTGCCGATTTTCACCCAAACAACAATATTAAGGGCGTGCCGTGATGGCACTGCCTTTAGCGCCCTCTACAACCTGTACAAACAGCGTGCCAGCCCAGTTACATGTTGTATTTGGCTTCTGTACACACACGTAAATGACTGCAAGACATACTTGATCAACAGCCACACAGGTCACACTGAGGGTAGCCATATAAAGAACTTTATCACTGTTACAATTATGCGCCACACTGTGGACCCACACCAAACAAGAATGACAAACACATTTCGGGAGAACATCCGCACCGTAAGACAACATAAACACAACAGAACAAATACCCAGAACACCTTGCAGCCCTAACTCTTCCGGGCTGCAATATACACCCCCGCAAAACACCAAACCCCGACCCCCCCCCCCCCCCCCACACACACATCAACACCCCCCCCCACCCCCCACCCCACCCCCCGTCTGTTGAGGTGGGCGGGGTTAGGGGGGGTCGGGGTTTGGTGTTTTGCGGGGGTGTATATTGCAGCCCGGAAGAGTTAGGGCTGCAAGGTGTTCTGGGTATTTGTTCTGTTGTGTTTATGTTGTCTTACGGTGCGGATGTTCTCCCAAAATGTGTTTGTCATTCTTGTTTGGTGTGGGTCCACAGTGTGGCGTATAATTGTAACAGTGATAAAGTTCTTTATACGGCCACCCTCAGTGTGACCTGTGTGGCTGTTGATCAAGTATGTCTTGCAGTCACTTACGTGTGTCTGCAGAAGCCACATACAACATGTGACTGGGACGGCACGCTGTTTATATGGTTAAAAAGCGGAGGCGACGACAGGTTGTAGAAGACCTTAAAGGCAGTGCTATCACGGCACGCCCTTAATATTGTTGTCCGGGTGAAAATCGGGACAAATTCGGGAGAATTGTCGGGAGGGGCACTGAAATTCGTGAGTCTCCCGGAAAAATCTGAGAAGAATGTGAATTCATTAAAAAGTGCATGTTAGGTTTTTTGAATAAATCTTTTCTTGCGGCCCAGCCTCACCCAGTTTCTGCATCCAGTGGCCCCCAGGTAAATTGAGTTTGAGACCCCTGACTTAAAGGGATCATACTATGATTTATTTATTAAATTTAAAACACTTCCTTGTGGTCTACATAACATGTAACAATGTTTTTTTTGGTTAAAATTGCGCAAAGATTATGTTTTATGGACCATTTTCAAGCAACTTTCAGACTGTCTCTTCATGATGCGCCATTTTGTACATAAAATAAATGCAACGTAAAGTGCTTTATAGACTTAAAAACATTACCCCGATGACCTAGATCCCCCATAATTGCACGCGCGCATGCGCACACACACACACACAAATACCAAACACAAACACACACATTCACATACACTTACACACATACAGTATATGAACAAATATATGCATGGCTGAGTACAGAGGAGACATTTGAGTAAACATAATCACAGGAGCCATCTGCACCAGGAAGTCATCAGACCATGGCAACCAGGACGCTGACACAAAGCTCCCCTACAGCACGGCCGATAACCCCTGATGAAGATGGCTCCCTCTGAGGAACGCTGGAAAGTAAAAATAATAAAACCTGTAAAATAGTAAGAACATTAAGTAGGAATAAAGGATAAAATACAAGTAAGATATATGAAGATTAAAAAAATTAAAATAAATGTACAGTAAATGTATAATAAATAAAACTAAATACAATCTTGCATAACTAATAAGATACCTAAATAAAATTAATACATATTAGGTAAAAGCCAAATCAAAAAGGTGGGTCTTAAGCCTGCTCTTAAAAAACATGAACGTTCTCTGCAGCCCTGAGGTCCTCCGGCAAGCTGTTCCATAGACGGGGGCCATAATAGTGGAAAGATGGCATCCCGTGACTTTGCGTCCTGACTTTTGGAATAATTAGGATATTAATACCAGAGGATCTCAGGGCCCGTGAAGGTTCGTAGGGTAAAAGCAAATCTGAAAGATAAGGAGGCCCTATACCATAAAAATATTTATCAACCATAAAAAGAACCTCAAATGCAGAAGATTTTAAAACTGATGTAATTTGAGCCCGCCTTCTGGTCTTTGTCAGGACATGTGCCGCTGAATTTGGGAGTAGTTGTAAAGGTGCAATGACCTTTCTAGGAAAACCAGAAAGCAGGGCATTACAATAATATATACAACCTTTAATAAAAGCATAAGCATGTTCCCCTAAAAGAGAATTGGGCGAACTCTGGCTATATTCTTAAGATGATAAAAACCTATTTTTGTTTTATATTTTTTATATGTGGTATAAAACTGAGTTCAGAGTCGAAATCGACGCCCATATTTTTCACTTAGAGTGATGGCGTTAAAGAAAATATTTGTAGTTTTGATGTGTTTCTCTCTCAGGGCTTCTGGGCCAGTGACTAAAACTACAGTCTTGTACTGTTAAGCTGTAAAAAGTTAATCGGCCATCCAGGATTTAATATCTAAAATACAATTAAAAAGAGTATCAATTGGTGTGTCATCAGGAGGCATAGAAATATGCAACTATGTGTCATCAACATAACTGTGGAAATTGATTCCATGTTTCCTTATAACAGACCCAAGTGGAATCAGGTAAATATTAAAAAGATTAGTACCTAAAATTGATCTTTGAGGCACATCACATGTGACTTCATTGGTCTTTGAGGAGCATGTATCCATACTTCTCAAATATTTTCTGTCTGAGGAATAGGAAGTGAACCATTTGTAAAGCGTACCAGAGAGGCCCCGCTAGGTGTTTCAGTCTATTTCAAAGAATGAGGTGATCTACTGTATCGAAGGCAGCACGAAAATACAACCACAACTGACCGTTTTTGAGGGTCAGCACTCAACCTGAGATCGTTCACGATCTTTAAAAGTACTGTGGTTCACCCCGAAACCAGACTGAAACTTCTCTAAAATATTGCATTTATTAAAAAAATCGAATAGTTGTTTAAAAAGTTTTTGTAAAATTGTACCCAAAAATGGTAAGTTTGATACAGGTCTGTAATTATTAAAAGTGCCTGCATCCAAATTGCTCTTCCTTAGCAGTTTTCTCACCACTGCTGTTTTTCAAGCAGCAGGAAAACCCCCCGTTTAAAGCGAGCAATTTAAGATGTTTAAAATCTCCTCTCTCAAAGAACCATGAAATATTCTATAAAAATTGGTTGGAATTGAATTAAAAGACATGTGGTGGGTTTCATAGTATGAAAAATCCTGTCAAGCATCTCAGCATTAACCAGGACAAAACTGTCCAGCGTTTTCTCAGGTAAAAACAGACACTCAGATGGATTAAAAGCAGTGTGAGAAGATAAAATGTCACATCTGATTGTGTTTATTTTTTCCCTGAAGTGGTCTGCAAACTGCTCACAAAGGGAGTATGTAAGTGTGCGAGGTATATTATTAAAATCAGGGTTAAGCAAATAATACATTTTAGCAAAATGACTCTGAGGTTATTCTTATTGGAAAAATAGTGTTTCTTGGGTTCTTAACCGCCATGTTGTATGTTTTTTGCTGCTCTCGTAATATTTGATAGTTAATCATTAGTTTATTCTTCCTCCATTTGCTTTCTGCTATTTATGCTTTTAGTCTAGATTTAAATTGGCTCAGGGACTATCTAATGATCTAATCGATAATGGAAGGCCAGTATGTTAAAAAAGGCTTGATCAAGTGCAATTACTCAAACAAAGAACAATGGTAGGTATGAAAAACACTAACCCATTTATTAATAATTGTTTGTTATGGCTTATGGTGTCTTTAAGTTGAAGTTGAAATTGTTAAATTAAGGACACTTATTACATATGTCTAGCTTGTGTACTATTGTGTGCTTGGCTGTAGTGTAGCTCCTAGTATCCTATAGTAGAGCTGGACAATTAATTTAATTTTGATTGAGATTT
Organism: Entelurus aequoreus; assembly: GCF_033978785.1. Lineage (NCBI taxonomy): Eukaryota > Metazoa > Chordata > Actinopteri > Syngnathiformes > Syngnathidae > Entelurus > Entelurus aequoreus. The sequence goes on along the minus strand of NC_084735.1, from coordinate 66,799,102 downwards.
CGATTATGGGTTCTTACAATCATAAAAATATAATAATCGGGAAAAAATTATTATTGGGTTGCGCAACATGCATGCAAATTACTGCGCTTGTGACGGTGAAACGGACGAGGAGCGAATGACTGAAAAAAGACCACGTGATCGTGATTGTTATGTTTGCCATAATCATGCAGCCTTAGCCTTACAGCGTACTATGTTTACTTTTTGTAAATAACTTGACTAAAAGAAAAGAAAAGACCAACCTTGTGTGCTTATTGTAGGACATTTAGATGTGAGCTGCTTGTATCTGAGATTATATAGATGCAAGCCGATATCATCCGATTCTTCTTTTAATATCAGCCAATATCAAAATTAGCTTTATTGGTAAAGTATCAGACACACTCTTACTTTTAATATGTAAATGATGACTTATTAGATTCTATAATTTCCTTTTTTTCCTAAATCACTATCCTCTTTTCAGCTGTTGCAATGCAAATCCCCCTTGATAGGAAGAAAAATGGATGATTCATGTATTTTTTTTGTTCCTGCCTCACCATTTTGACGCCCTCCCCTCTGCAGAGCGCCTCGTAGATATCTCTCTCAGGCAGGTGGTCTAGTGGTCTGTTATAGGTTCCTAGGTGGATGGGCTCCTCTGAAGCAGGCTGGTCAGTCTTCTTTTCCTCCTCCTCGTTCTGCTGTTTGATCAGCAGCCGCTCAAAGTATCGCAGGTTTCCTCCTGCTCTCTGGTGGCTCGGATCTGTCAATACAAGTAAGTTTATGACATGAACACGTTCTAAACACAATGCATTCATTCATTCATTCATTTGTTTGTGCATCAAGCTATATTCATCGAAATGCTTCCAGCAGCTGCCACCACAGCCCTTGACAATGGGACTAAATTAATACGTACAAACCACGAACCACACATAGGGTGGGACACACCCTGTGGGTTTGCCCTGCCCAATATCTAATTATAGAAATAGTAGGAGTGCCCTTCCCGAAAGGATTGCAGAATTCAAAAGAGAAAAGCTAAACACAACAATGCAAAGGGTAATTTTATAGATCTAGAGTATGTATTATAGCACAAAGTTTACATTTGAATCAGTGAAGTCTCTTACCAATGGCCACCAGCCGGCGCGTCAGCTCGACGGCACGAGACAGGTCTCCCATTTGGTAAACGGAATAGCTGAGGTAGTCCAAAATGTCCGCCTTGGAAACCACCACTTCCTCGCCAGCGTCCAACTGTTTCAGGGACTGCTGCAACCACAGCACAGCGTGGTAGTAGTCTGCGTCGTTATAAGCCGTCTTGCCCATGTCGAAACAGTCGTCCACTGACAGCATGGCATTGGAGTGCATACCTGGGTCAACAGACAGCGTGAGGCGATATTATTCCTCAACATTGTTGCCAAGGGGACGGCGTGGCGAAGTTGGTAGAGTGGCCGTGCCAGCAATTGGAGGGTTGCTGGTTACTGGGGTTCAATCCCCACCTTCTACCATCCTAGTCACGTCCGTTGTGTCCTTGGGCAAGACACTTCACCCTTGCTCCTGATGGCTGCTGGTTAGCGCCTTGCATGGCAGCTCCCGCCATCAGTGTGTGAATGTGTGTGTGAATGGGTGAATGTGGAAATACTGTCAAAGCGCTTTGAGTACCTTGAAGGTAGAAAAGCGCTATACAAGTATAACCCATTTATCATTTAAGTCCTTTTATACTTAAAACTCCTTCAAAATTCATTGAATGCTTAAATAATTCCAGTACTCCAAAATGGTGTCCAACTACTGTTTGAATTTTGAGACGTACCAGGCAGCTTTCCTTTTGAAAAGACCTCTGAATCAAGTCGGTAAGTGTCTTGCAGACGCATCAGTGCCTTGGCCGCACCGGTCTCATCATCCTTATCGGGGAAGAACTGTCTGTGTAGCGTCATATTAGAAATGAACCCTGGACAAAGCGAGAAAATTAATTCATTGCAATAAGACATCAAAACATCTTATGGAACTTGAGAGCGAATTACTGTGAAACGTCCCCACCCAGAGCATCTTAAGCAGAGGTCTTCAACAGAGGGTCCGCGACCCCAGGGTGGGTTCACAGAGTTACTGCAAGGCATACTTGCCAACCTTGAGACCTCCGAATTCGGGAGATTGGGGGGGGTTAAGGTGTGGGGGGCGGGTTTGAGGTGGGCGGGGTTGGGTGGTAGCGGGGATGTATATTGTAGCCCGGAAGAGTTAGGGCTGCAAGGGATTCTGGGTATGTGTTCTGTTGTGTTTATGTTGTGTTACGGTGCGGATGTTCTCCCGAAATGTGTTTGTCATTCTTGTTTGGTGTGGGTTCACAGTGTGGTGCATATTTGTAACAGTGTTAAAGTTGTTTATACGGACACCCTCAGTGTGACCTGTATGATTGTTGATCAAGTATGTCTTGCAGTCACTTACGTGTGTCTGCAGAAGCCGCATACAACATGTGACTGGGCCGGCACGCTGTTTGTACGGTGAGAAAGCGGACGCGACGACAGGTTGTAGAGGACACTAAAGGCAGTGCCATCACGGCACGCCCTTAATATTGTTGTCCGAGTGAAAATCGGGAGAAATTCGGGAGAATGGTTGCCCTGGGAGATTTTCGGGAGGGGCACTGAAATTCGGGAGTCTCCCGGAAAAATCGTGAGGGTTGGCAAGTATGCTGCAAGGGGGACCGTAACATTTTTTGATGATTTAAAAAAAATATCTTGATTGTATTTAACCTCGCAATTTTTCCATATATAAAAATGTCTTTAAATACACATGAACACTGTCATGTAGTTGAATGTGAATAAATAATAACATATAACATCCATCCATTTTCTACCGCTTGTTAACATATAACATGAATAACTAATTATATTATTATATTGATTAAATGACGAGTTCTCAGTTCTCACTGGAAAGTGCTTTAAGTGTCTAGAAAAGCGCTATATGAATCTAAATCTAATCCATTATATTCATGTTTCATGCTAGCACTCGAGTTGCCAGCTAGTGATCGGCATGCTTGTTGTCAGCTAGCAATTAGCGTGCCCATTGTCGGCTAGCGATTAGCGTGCTATGGTTGCTAGCGGTTAGCGCATTAGTTGCCAGCTAGCGCATAGCGCTGCAGTTGGCAAGTAGTGATCAGCACGTTAGTTGTCAGCTCGTGATTGGCGCTTTTTAGCTAGTGATTAGCGCTCTAATTCCCAGCTAGCATTTAACACGCTAGATGCCAGTTAGCTTTGAGCGGCACAATACTGTTATTTGAACATTGTTAGCATTGCAAAATAACAAGGTACTTTGAGGACCAGTTTAATGTAAAATACAACCATAATTTCATACAAGACATGTAAGTAGGGGGTCCCCGCTTCTTCCCTCCATCAGTTTGGGGGTCCTGAGCCTGGAAACGTTTAAAGACCCCTGATCAAAAGGATTATGTCCACAAGAGTTCAGCTTTTTATTTGGCTTTCTTTTTTTTGACACTCTGCCAGAGAAAGGTACCATTGATGGAAAATTATGACGATGATCAAACTTAAAGGGAAACTGCACTTTTTTGGAATTTTACCTATCATTCACAATCCTTATGAAAGACATGACAATGGATGTTATTTTTTTTTGCATTTTAAATATTAAATAAATGCTATGGGAGCCTCGCAAATCTGCCTAGAAAGCCCTTAAAAAACCATTCTAACACCTCCATTGAGGTTTTATATACATGATGTAAGTATGTATTAAGGCTGCAGCTAACGATTATTTTTCTATCGATTAATCTATAGATTATTTTTTCGATTAATCGGTTAATCTATAGATTATTTTTTTCGATTAATCTATAGATTATTTTTCCTTTTACCGATTATTTTTTTATTCAAAATGAAGATGAAAAAATAAATGTAGGCCCGTTTTTTCAAAAGGCATGGCTTTTATTTACAAAAAAAAAGAAGTATGGCCACCCAGTCAACATTGACAACAACATGACTAAATATTCTGTAACAATGTAAACATTTAAAACTTTTAAAATTTAACAAAATTAAAAGTAGCTTATCAAGTAGCAAATCTTAATATTCTGCAATAGTATAAGCATTTCAAAAGTAAAAGTATTGCTTATTTTGCTTTAAAATGTGCAAAAATAAAGATAAACATCCAATACAAAAAAGTGCAAAACGAAATATTCTGTAACAACAGTGTAAACATTTCAACAAAAGTGAAAGTATTGCTTATTTGCTAAAATGTGCAAAAATAAAGATAAACATCCAATACAAAAAAGTGCCAATCTAAATATTCTGGAGCACTGTAAACATTAAGTATTGCTTTTAAAATGTGCAAAATAAACATCCAGTCCAACACAGTACACAATAACCAATTCTACTCATTCCAGTGAGTGTCTAACAGTTGTAATGAAGAAAGGTTAGCATGTCTACATGCTTTGGTTCTTTTCTTATTTACAATATTCCCAGCAGCTGAAAATAGGCGCTCAGAAGGGGTCGATGTGGCTGGAACTGAGAGCTAATTAGCCTTCACCTCAAGCCAGGACTGCGAGTGAGCTGAGCTGCAGTTTAAGTTTCTAGAAGGTCAACGGGCTCATAGTGATGTTACTAGTAGTTGACTGGGAGGTGTTTATTATCATTTGGGGAGAGTCCGCTGCCTGATGCTCACCTGCTAAACACCTATCTGCTCCACGCTGAAGCGCTGACTACATGCGCTCTGAATACGCACTGCTGATTGGCTGATAATGCTTCGTGTGTACCAATCAGATGGTTGTGTGGGTGGGACAATGCTGCGTGTGTACCAATCAGATGGTTGTGTGGGTGGGACAATGCTGCGTGCTGAGACAGAGGCAGACGGAGCAAAGCAGCTTGCTAAGACTTTAGCTTAGAAACTCGTTCGGTACACCCCCGTACCGAACCGAAAGCCCCGTACCGAAACGGTTCAATACAAAACACGTACCGTTACACCCCTAGCAGATACAAATGACACATTCATGTTTTTGTGTAATGATGACAACGTATGCTCGCGCGGACGATTGACTAGTTGATGGTTTTCTTTCAAATGTTCGTTCATAGCCGTTGTGCTGCTATGATAGGCCATTTCCGCTCGACACAGTGTGCATACAACAACATTATTAGGCCGTTTATTGAAATACTCCCACACTTTTGACCACTTTTGGCATGCTTTTCCCCCCTCGCTCGCACCGTTCGCATCGTCTTCTTTGATCGTCTGCTTTGCGCTTCGCCATGACGGTAGTGTGACGTCATTATGCGACGCGTCGACGCACAAAAACGGCGTCGACGTATTTACGTAACCGATGACGTCGACTACGTCGACGCGTCGTTTCAGCCTTAGTATGTATGTAATGTAGTAACATGCACATTTATAATAACATTTAATATTTACGTATTTTGATAACTTTAAGCATATGCGGCACCTTAATTTCAAAAATTACACATCACATTTGCTTTTTTTTTTCTTCATCACTGATTACTGCTCATCGCAGACTTCATGAGAGCCAACCAAACATAATAAAATATCACTTACTGTACAGTGTCTGCTGTCATTAAGATGCCGACTAATAGGATGTCTATGCTCCATCCAGACCCACACCTCCCGCCACCTGAACAGTTTTTTCCCCTCGGCCATCAGGCACATGAACAATAACTCCTAACAGTAGCTCCTTGAATTCCTTCAAAGTCTATAACAAGATTTGATAGCTCAGTTACAGCTCTTTTTATTACCAAATATGTGTTATATGTGTTTTATGTTGCACGATTGCACCAAGAAAAATGTGTTCTCAAACAATGGCTATAAAACTATTCTGATTCTGATATATTCCCATTTAAATGAAGAATGGCCATAATCCTCACAAAGAAATGAGATGGGGGGTATCTCTTTGTGTCTTTCTCACCATTTCCGTGCCTTAAATCAGTGGTCCCCAACCTTTTTGTAGCTGCAGACCGGTCAACGCTTGAAAATGTGTCCCACGGACCAGGGAGGGTTTTTTTTTTTTTTTTTTCCATAAAGAAATACAATCATGTGTGCTTACGGACTGTATCCCTGCATACTGTATTGATCTATATTGATATATAATGTATATATTGTGTTTTTTATGTTGATTTAATTAAAAAAAAAAAAAAAAAAAAATTATAATTTTTTATTTTTTTTTTATTTCTTGTGCGGCCCGGTACCAGTCGGTTGGGGACCACTGCCTTAAATGGCTGTCAAAGTGTATCAACTTGTCGGAATATGTCCTCAGAATTCTTCTGTCCAGGTGTGATGCATGATACACACGGTAGTGATAACGGCGCCGCTATAAATACTTTGTCTGCGTTAGCGCTTATAATAACAGTATCACCAATAATTGGTTAATATTCAAAATGTAAATGGAGAATTGTTGAAGCTTTTTGAATGGTTATCTATTGGATATTATGGACAAAATAGATGACCTCCCATTGGCTCTGCTGTAAGCAGACTTTTATTTACATTTATTTAACATTTAGTTAGGATGGAATTTTAAAAAATCCATCCGTCGTCATGTCTTTCATAATGATTGTGAACGATAGGCAAAATTACAAAAAAGTGGAGTTCCCCTTTAAAGCGTACAGTACATATCTCTAAGGGCTACCCAGTAAAATTCAGCTCGGTCGACCGTATTAACAAAAAGGAAGAATGGAAAGTACAGTAACAAGTTTAAATGTGATTGTTTATCGATTGGGCAACTTCTTTTTACACTTATGTGACACTTGTGGTCAAAAATTACTGTTAACACTTATTATAGCCACCATTATGTTATTTGTGATGTTAAGAATTCAGTTTAGTGGAAGTGTTTGTGAAGCCGTGATGGGCGCTGTTTGTCTCTGTGTGTTTGTGTCTGTGTGTTTAAGTATGCATGATTGCGATGGGAGTCAGGTGGGGGTGGCGAGGGTTTGTTGTGACTTGTAGTTTGGTAATAATTGTCAAGAAATCAACTGACAGATGTTGCATTATACAGTAAATATGTATTTTCTTTACACTGTTCAATGATGGCCTTACGACCCAGTCGAAGTCGCATCAATATAATGTTTCACCTTCCAGGGAATTTGGACTTATTGCAGACCCAAAATCCACACTTGAGATATGCTTATCTGGCTCGCACAGATACAGCAAAAACACAATCACGTACTGACAACAAAAATGGGCTAACTGTCAGATGATCAACAGCTGCAGCAAAAACAATACAGCTTTTGGTCCTCTCTAACTCATCTGTTGAGCAAATGGTTCATTGTCCAACGTGTTCTGAATTTGGCGTCTGTTTGTTGCTTACCAGTCATAGTACAGAGAAATGGTTGATTTTTGACCTTATGGAGAATGAACGCAACCTGTGTAGCGTTTATGTTATCGACAGTAAACGGAAGATTTGTACAGAAGAGTAGCACCAAACAAAGCAAATGCCATATAGACAGTGAATAATGTTTTCACCATCACAGACAGATGACAAACAAAACAATCTTGCTCCATGTGTACTTATTTTCCTACCATCTGAAGGATTCTGCAGCACCAGGTTTTCCAGTTGTGACCACTCTGTGTTGAGTCTCTTCATCAGCTTGTACGCGTTCACTGGGTGAGCCAGGAAGCCTTCCGGGTCAGACGTGGACACTTTGGTCTGATCGTCCAGCTTCTTGGCCCAGCTTAAACCAGAGCAATATCTTATTAATGCTATGAATAACAAGGCAAGTGGAAAAGTTCTCACATCATTGAAATGAGGGAGTATTCCCTGAAAGAGAGAAAGCGAATTAAAGAAAAGCAGCGGTCCAAACATTAAAGAGAGGCTAACAAAGATGTGTGATAATCTATATTAAATGAATATTATTAATAAGGGGAGTTTGAAAGACACTGATTTAGACTTTAAAAGCTAACCAACAAAGCTCAGGTACACACAACTAGTAAGTAGCACTTGGCTAAGTAAAAAGCTAACACAAGATGTAAAAGCAGTTGATTTATTATTATATTGTCTTATTACTTTTAAAGGGGACCTATAATGATTTTAATCTACATTCAAAACACTCCAAAATATATGCCTCTGAGCAAATTTTGCTCCATAGTCACTTTTCATAAACATTGTATAGATTAACCAGGTCATAACATAAGGTACACCATCAATACAGACCTGCTTGAAAAAAAATCTGCTTTAAGCAGCATTCATGCCACTGTATGTTGCATGTTGACGTTATTATGCGCAATCCATGATTAATGAAAATAATATTTCATCCTGCCTTTTTTTGTTTCCTTATAACCTGAAGCAGAGGGGAAAGACCGACTGTACATAGCACGACTTTGCCAGACTGAAACACTTCACAAACAGGTGTGCAAAACTGCATGCAAGCTCATTCCAAAATGCATGCACCCTATGATTTGACACTTTGGCATTGTTTCACACAAATATCCAACATTGTAACAAAATTATAAGTCAGAAAATACAAAATTCATCATAGGTCCCCTTTAAAAAAACAGCGGTGTAAGGAGGGAGCCCTGATGAACCTCACACTGAAGAGAAGCTAACAAATGTATGTTAAATGTCTATTAATAATGAGCGAAGTTTGAAAGACACTGATTTAGACTTTAATATGCTAACCAACAAAGGTCAGGTGCACACAACTGCTAAGTAATAAGCTAAAACTTGAAAAGTCTAACAGATTACTCTTCATTCACAATTGAAGTTAAAAAGTGGCTTTGGAGCAATCAAAGCTGCTCACACGGTCACTAAGATGGGCATTATGTTTGACACATCAACCTAATGTGTATTATATTTATCCATGAGAGCATTTTTATTGTAAATTGTGAGGTGTGTCTGTTAAAATCATGGTTGTTTTTACAAATGATGACAGATGTGAACAAAAGCATGTATTGTCTTTGTGTGATGATGTAAATGAGGTGTGGTTGTATTGTATATTAAGTATGTGTCCATGAAAGGGCATTTTATGACTTTTTTCTTAATACTTGTGTATGATTTTATTGTCATAATTTTATTGCATGCTTTTTGTATCCCTTTAATTTAGGTAGCCAGGGACTGCAGATGGAAATTAGCTATTTAGCTATAATCTGGTACAGAACATATCTGTCTTTGAGCTTAATGTTTCTGTACATTGTCCCTTCAAATAAAGGAAAAAAATAAAATAAAAAATGCCGTTGATTACTCTTTATTTTGTCATACTACTTGTAGTGCCCAAAACCAAACAGAGGCTTTTTTTCTTCACGTTATTTGAGTGATTTGTTTTGTTTTCACAGCACAAAAATGTGGCAGAGAAATTTTGCTGGATTCCAACATCATGCCCTTACCTGTCACTGCCAGTGCCAACTCATCATCATTATCATTTACTTTGCTTTGCCTCTACACTCATATTAAAGAATGCTGTACCTTTTGACCTCAGCCAGCTTGGACTCCTCTGCCTTAATGTACTCTCTCAGGGAGTGGACCAGTTCTTTCTCTGTGTACAGGAGGTCTGTCATTTGGCCTGTGGGTGTGGAGAAGATGGACATCTTTAAGGATTGGTTTGGATCTTGAAACAAAGTGCAGTGGCCATGAGCTTATGAGGCCAGGCATCCATTTGTGCAAAAACTTGTCCTGGAGCAGAGTAATGGACAATTCCATGGAATTGTTGAACCATGAGGAATTCAATGGACATTGCCAGGGGAGACAAATAATAACCTGTTTTGCTTTTTGCATGTAAGAATCTTGGCAATGGAATGGACCAGTCAAGTTGCAATACATTACAATCTATAATATCTTGGAACTTACTGTACCTATGGAGGAGAATATTTCAGCATGGGTTATCCAGCAGCAGCAGCATAGCAAAGTCCAGGGGATAAGACACAGGAACATCTTCATTTTGTCTTATTCAATAACCTACATGGACATCATAAATCGCATTATTTACAGAACAACTACAATTTTATAAGTGGATATTTGCAAAAAATAGTAATACAAAAACTAAATACATGTATATTTTTAAAAACAATAGCAAATATAATAGAATATAATATTTACCAAATTATCTCCACATTATTATTCTGTTTTTGTTTGTTTTGCTTTTAATTTGGCTTTTTTTCTACATAAATTTTTTTAAAATCATATTTAATGAGTCACATGTCCAACATGTTATCATTACAGATGATTTAGCTTGCAGTAATATAAGCCCCGCCCCTTGTGACGTTACCATCATTGTAGTTGCTAGAGAACCCCAACAGCAGCTTGTTTGCGTGAGTACAAAAAAAGTATTGTGAGTGGATTTTTGCAAAAAAATATAGTACGACAAAAAATTAAAAAAAGGATTTTAACAGCAATAGCAAATATAATATAATAATTATATAATAATATACTAACCAAAGGATCGCCAGATGTTTGTTTACATTTTTCTTTGGCTTTTTCCTTTATTTAATTTTTTGCGATGGCAAAGAGAGAGTGTGATGTCTACTATAGTACCGGAAATTTTACTTACTGTGACACACTGTAGATGAGTGGTGCTGTCCTGGTTGATCAGTGTAATATGACGGTAATAAGTTGACAATAACAATAATAGAAGAATGGAATGTACATAGCGGAGTGTTACCTGTGTTTAGGTGCTTACATAATTTGTATATTTTGTCATACAGTGGTTAACTTCTTTTTACACTTGTATGAATTGAAAATGCAAGAATTTTACTTTGCCTGTCATAATGCTTAAACAGATTAAACCATTGTCCAATCTTCCCTTTGGGATATTTTTTTGGTCCTCCAAATGACTTTGCTACCTCAGAATATTCCATTATTAGGGACGGCGTGGCGAAGTTGGTAGAGTGGCCGTGCCAGCAATCGGAGGGTTGCTGGTTACTCGGGTTCAATCCCCACCTTCTACCATCCTAGTCACGTCCGTTGGGTCCTTGGGCAAGACACTTCACCCTTGCTCCTGATGGGTGCTGGTTAGCGCCTTGCATGGCAGCTCCCACCATCAGTGTGTGAATGTGTGTGTGAATGGATGAATGTGGAAATACTGTCAAAGCGCTTTGAGTACCTTGAAGGTAGAAAAGCGCTATACAAGTATAACCCATTTATCATTTATTTATTTATTATGTGTTGGCATTGAGCTGATAGAGCAGATACAATCTGGTGTGGTAGCAGTTCAGCCAAGGGGGAATTTTGACCTGTTTCCAAAAAGTGTTGCATTTGTTTTCCAACGAGATTAAACATTGCTTATTCACGCATGGGGCTTTGTGGTAGACTGTGTTCACTGTGCACTGACTTGCATTGGCAATAAAAGTTGAATCAGCAGAAATGCTGCTTGAATACTCAATCATTCTTTAACAAATGCATTTTTTTAAACCTACAAGCTTTGTTTTTAAGATTTCCTGTCTTATTCTTTGAACCTGCCTCAAATTAAAATGCATAGAAAAAAACACTAGAATAGTTCACCAAAACTAAGTGCATTCTTGCAAGTACTTTAGTTTGCTTGATGAATGTCACTCAAGAGGTCTAAACTACTATATCACGCAATAACTCGTATTGTAGACATTGCACAGTTTGCCTTTCTCAAACACTGAAACAACCATCACACAATCCTGCAAAGAAGTCTGCAGGAGTTTGGTTCCTGACCCCAATGTGGCCTTTATGACAGATGTAAAAACAGGGCAGGATTTAAGAGAATACGGGCGGAAATTCCAAGCAGCTGTATTCTATGAAATGGGCTGTAAAACATGTGTGTTGCTTCAGTTTTTAATGGGCTTTTAATCTCTTTGCTATTGCATTTGGGTTTTTTTTTTCTCAAAAGTTTGGAATTCAAACTGTCATCATGCTCCAAAATAATCACATGTAGCTGGACTCATTGTTTCCAGTCTGGATGCACTGTGTGTTTTTAGGAGGAGGTAGGACATTTTACTCAAAGGATTTGGTTAAGTTAAGTGAAACAAGGTGTCATTGTAATTTTACCCTATTTTAATGTTTGCTTAACTGTGTATAAAATGAACTGAACTTTCACAAATATTCATATACAGGCTTAAATTCAAACACTGCATGCTATTGGATAACTTTTCCTGTCCCAGCGGTGACCCTGTGCTTAAATAAATACATGTCATGTCACGCATTTGTTATCATGTGAGGGGATCCATGCGGAAATGAACACCCATCTACACTTTCCTTAAAGCGCCAAACCGCTTTTAGTGGAACATAAGCACTATGGAAGATAGTTAATCTAATAAATACATGCTTCCAGTGGCCACATTTCAGACATCTTTTTCTTGCGCATGTATAATTTGTGGCAAATGTTAGAGTGAAGCAGTGTGCACATGTCTAGATATGTTACGAATATGTTATTTTGTCCATTTCAATACATCAAAAGGTGATTATGACCAACACATTCAGTTTTGTCTTGCCTGTACAGTTCACTACTTAACATTTTATACTGTTGCGCTGGTTGATTTTATGAGCAACTGCGCACAGACGACAACAATCGGATCATGTTTTTTATTATTTTATCTGTCTTAAGGCAGCAACCGTGAACGCCATATTTATAAATGGGAATTTAAATCTACCCTTGAGATTTTGTCCATGATTTTTGGTGAAAAATGTGTGTACTATATAATATACATTAAATCAGGGGTCCCCAAACTTTTTGACTCAGGGGCCGCACTGGGTTAAAAAAAATTGGCCGGGGGCTCCGCTGGGATAGGCTCCAGCACCCCCCGCTACCCCTAAAGGGACAAGCGGTAGAAAATGGATGGATATATATATATATATATATATATATATATATGTATGTATGTATGTGTGTATATATATATACATACACACATACATACATACATACATACATACATACATACATACATACATACATATATATATATACATACATACATACATACATATATATATATATATATATATATATATATATATATATATACACACATATATATGTATATATATGTATGTATATATATACACACATACATACATACATACATACATACATACATACATACATACATACATACATATATATATATATATATATATATATATATATATATATATATATATATATATATATATTCCGAGCACAATGTCACGTTATCGATGAGAAAATGCATTTTTAGACAATATGATTTGCCTGAGCGGCTAGGAGACACCGAGAGTAACAAGCGGTAGAAAATGGATTAGAAAGGACAGATTTAAAATAATAATAATTTTTAAAAAATAGATACACACACACACACACACATATATATATATATATATATATATATATATATATATATATATATATATATATATATATATATATATATATATATATATATATATATATATATATATATATATATATATATATATATATATATATATATTTATATATAGGTTGATTGGCAACACTAAACTGGCCCTAGTGTGTGAATGTGAGTGTGAATGTTGTCTGTCTATCTGTGTTGGCCCTGTGTTGAGGTGGTGACTTGTCCAGGGTGTACCCCGCCTTCCGCCCAAATGCAGCTGAGATAGGCTCCAGCGACCCCCCGCGACCCCATGAAAGGGACAAGCGGTAGAAAAAGGATGGTATGGATGGATATATATATATATATATATATTTTTTTTTTTTAACTTGGGACTTCCCACGGGCCAGATTTTGGACGCTGGCGGGCCGGATCCGTAGTTTGGGGACCCCTGCACTAAATCATCAAAGCCTATATAAGGTGCATTTCATTTTTTTTAAATTGACTTAGATGTATTTTTTTTAAACGATAAACCTATAAATTTTATAAATGTAATACATATTTTTTCGAATATTAAAATATTTTAGAATCATATTTAATGAGTCATGTCTCCAACACATTTTTTAAAACATAAATAATTTAACTTGCGAGCCATAAGCCCCGCCCCCTTGTGACGTCACACTGTAGTAGTTTCTAGAAGAGAACCCAAACGCGGCAGCTCGTCCGCGTGAGTAAAAAAATAAGGAATTTCTGGTGAAAATAGCAATACTTGTGCTTCTTAAACATTTTAAAAAGGTATTCCTGTGAATAACAACAGCCGAGTGTGTTGTTGTTGATACTGTGGCAAGTTCGATAAAGTTTCTCACATTCACGAGGTAAAACATGACAACAACATTGCATCCCCTTCCTTTTATGAGTGCATGGAGCGAAGCCGGAAATAAATAAACACGCAGGTGTGTAACGATGACATTAAGCCGTTGTCGTTCGCCCTTCTTGAACTCCTGAACTCTTGTAAGCCGATGAGTTCGGAGCCAGTTGTTGCAGGTAACCATGCCAGCATGTTCGGAACCATTCGCTTTGTACAAGTATGATGTATGATGTCGCCATTGAGAGACAATATCCTGCATGGACTCACCTTCGTCTCCCGGAGGTTGAAAAGTGGTGTCACTCCTCGCAGTATGAACAGTTTTCACCCCCGGGTGAAGAGGACAGAGAAGTGGGTGTAAGTGGATGTCGCTGCCACGTACAGAACCTACTGGAAGGCGCGCTATAATACATGTAATAGCCGCGCAACGACATGGGTGTTGGAATTTCTGTGTTGCATTTGGGTCCCCTCGTACAGTTTAGCTTTTGTGAGGCTGAAATATTTGAGTGTCCTCGTAAAATTCAGCTGAAATATGCTGTGACGCATCAGTCATCAGTTCATTGTCAGCATGTCTGTATGATTACATACATGACGTATACCTTCTATAATAGTCAAGGGTTCTAAACTCCAGTACACTTTATTATAGTGATTACGGTAAAGTGGTACATGCAGTCAGTCACGTTTACAGAGTTACCAAGGCTTGTTCTATGGATGATGAAACATTTCACATGGACTTAATTGAAGCCATTTAGTTTTATTGGGGGTCTACTTTTGTTCCCTTCTTTTAACGTCGATTGTGTCTCACCATGAATTGATTAACGTGGACCCCGACTCATTGGCGTTGTTAGGCCTATTTTAGGGGGGCTCAAGCCCCCCTAAAATGTTCTTAAGCCCCCCTAAATAATTTGTTGTTAAAAAAAAAACTTTTTTTTTTTTTTTTTTTTACAAATACATGCTGACATATTCATTATAAAGTGGCCCGAATATGAGTTTAAATAAATAATCATATAACCTGTCATTATTCACTCAGTTTCCCCTCACTTCATAGTGTAAGGTAGAGAGCCCCTTTAGTGCGTCGGTATCCAATCCATTCCACTTGTTCATATAGAAAATGCCCACATCACTCAAAAGCCAGTCCGCATTTTCTCTGCGACCTTGCTTGCGGTCTGGCAGGTGATTGATTGATTGATTGAGACTTTTATTAGTAGGTTGCACAGTGAAGTACATATTCCGTACAATTGACCACTAAATGGTAACACCCGAATAAGTTTTTCAACTTGTTTAAGTCGGGGTCCACTTAAATTGATTCATGATACAGATATATACTATCAGATATATACTATCATCATAATACAGTCATCACACAAGATAATCACATTGAATTATTTACATTATTTACAATCAGGGGTGTGGAGGGGGGGGGGGGTAGGATATGGACAGCAAGTAGCGGACATAGAGAGAGAGAGAGAGAGAGAGAGAGAGAGAGAGAGAGAGAGAGAGAGAGAGAGAGAGAGAGAGAGAGAGAGAGAGAGAGAGATCAGAAGGCATAAGAAAAAGTATCGGCATTTGATTGTTTACATTTGATTATTAGCAATCCGGGGAGGGTGTTAGTTTACGAAGCACATTAGCACACAGCACTGCAGAAAAGAACCTTGTGTCTGCAATTGTAAATAATTTAGTTTTTAAGTTTTGTGTTTCTTGTCGAATCTATATAAAGTAATATACATTAGCCTATTGTTAAAATAATGAAAACATCATTAAATATATTTGTTTTATTGTATTGTTACATTAATAGCTGTTGTATTATTATAGGATGGCTTGTTAAACATTTCATAGGATTTTCAGAGGGTGGAAAAACCAAGACATTTAATATAAAATGTAAAATGAATAAATACATAAAAAGAAAAAGAAAAAAAATGGTTAAAAGCCATCGTCCCGGGGAGCATTTAATTTCGTCCCGTGCATTTTTTTTACCGTCCCCGGGACGACGGGACTGCGTTAATCTCAAGCCCTGGAAGTTACATTTTATTGTTTGCATTATTTGTTTCAGCATTGCACTTTGAAGATGGTCCCTCAGCTCTTTGACAGCTTTGGCTCTTTTTCAGATCAGCAGACTAAGTCTTTCATATTTACAGTATATATAAATGTTTCTCATTTCTATTCAGACTTCCATATATATTTAATTTCCTTAACGGCTTGCCATAATATATATATATAAATATATTATATACAAGCCAAATTATCCCGATCCAGATATTACTTTAATTCAAGTAATTAAGTAATATTTCCAGGGCTTGAATTTACAACCATTTTAGTCACATATGAGCCCAAATTGTAATATGTGCAACTTCAAAATATTTGGGAACAAATAATTATTGTATTGTGAGCGAAAGTTGTGGCATGTTGTGAATTAAAGGCCTACTGAAACCCACTACTACCGACCACGCAGTCTGATAGTTTATACATCAATGATGAAATCTTAACATTGCAACACATGCCAATACGGCCGGGTTAATTTATAAAGTGCAATTTTAAATTTCCCGGGAAACTTCCGGCTGAAAACGTTTCGGTATGATGACGTTTGCGCGTGACGTCACGGGTTGAAGCAGACATTTTGGAATAGCACGGTGACCAGCTTAAGTCGTCTGTTTTCACCACATAATTCCACAGTATTCTGGACATCTGTGTTGGTGAATCTTTTGCAATTTGTTCAATTAACAATGGAGACTGCAAAGAAGAAAGCTGTAGGTGGGATCGGTGTATTAGCGGCTGGCTACAGCAACACAACCAGGAGGACTGGATAGCAGACGCGCTACCGTGAGTACAGCTTTGGCTTCCAAACATTTAATCGCTCGCCCGTACGTGCGTGCCGCTATGTGCATGTCACGTACGTAACTTTGGGGAAATATATGTTTCTTGCCGACTCTGATGGCGGTCGGGGTGTCGTCGAAAGCTACAACGCCGTCCGCCGCCGCGCCGCTGTCCTCACCTGTCTGGGTTGACTTCCTCCGTCTCCGGGCCGCCGACCGCACCGATCATCGTGGTGAAGTCCTTCGTCGCGCCGTCGATCGCTGGAACGCAGGTGAGCACGGGTGTTGATGAGCAGATGAGGGCTGGCGTAGGTGGAGAGCTAATGTTTTTAGCATAGCTCTGTCGAGGTCCCGTAGCTAAGTTAGCTTCAATGGCGTCGTCAGCAACAGCATTGCTAGGCTTCGCCAGGCGGCACAGCATTGACCGTGTGGTTACAGTTCCAGGGTTTGGTAGTATTGTTGATCTTCTGTCTATCCTTCCAGTCAGGGGCTTATTTCTTCTGTTTCTATATGCAGTTAAGCACGATGGTATCATGTTAGCACCGTAGCTAAAGTGCTTCGCCGATGTATTGTTGTGGAGATAAAAGTCACTGTGAATGTCCATTTCGCGTTCTCGACTCTCATTTTCAAGAGGATATAGTATCCGGGGTGGTTTAAAATACAAATCTGTGATCCACAATAGAAAAAGGAGAGAGTGTGGAATCCAATGAGCCCTTGTACCTAAGTTACGGTCAGAGCGAAAAAATATACGTCCTGCACTGCACTCTAATCCTTCCCTCTCACTTTCCTCATCCACAAATCTTTCATCCTGGCTCAAATTAATGGGGTAATCGTTGCTTTCTCGGTCCGAATCGCTCTCGCTGCTGGTGTAAACAATGTGCAGATGTGAGGAGCCCTTCAACCTGTGACGTCACGCTACTTCCGGTACAGGCAAGGCTTTTTTATCAGCGACCAAAAGTTGCGAACTTTATCGTCGATGTTCTCTACTAAATCCTTTCAGCAAAAATATGGCAATATCGCGAAATGATCAAGTATGACACATAGAATGGATCTGCTATCCCCGTTTAAATAAGAAAATTTCATTTCAGTAGGCCTTTAATAACATAGAGGCTAATGCCATGACTTTCATTGTGTTTCACTGTATCTTGAAGGATCATGCAAGTAATTGTTTTTTGTTGATGCTGAAAAAAAATTGTCACTGTGCAAACCCATGTTTGCTGTTGTACTGAACACAGATTGAAACTAAACCGACTGAAATAATAATAATAACAATGAATAATTTCTAAGTCTTTGTTAGCGTTTGTGAAGTTTTGTGCTCGTGCGCTACGTTCGCTCGCATCCTGCATCTCCTGGGGGCTAAGCCCCCCTTGTCCTTAAAAGCTAGTGACGCCCCTGCCCCGACTTAAACAAGTTGAAAAACTTATTCGGGTGTTACCATTTAGTGGTCAATTGCACGGAATATGTACCGTACTGTGCAATCTACTAATAAAAGTCTCAATCAATCAATCAAAAGCGTTGTTGTGAATTTGTAAGTGATACCAATTGGAAATAATAGGGACAAATGTGCACTTTCGTCACCGCACGATTGGCAACACTAATTTGGCCCTAGTGTGTGAATGTGAGTGTGAATGTTGTCTGTCTATCTGTGTTGGCCCTGCGATGAGGTGGCGACTTGTCCAGGGTGTACCTCGCCTTCCGCCCTAATGCAGCTGGGATAGGCCCCAGCACCCCCCGCGACCCCGAACGGGACAAGCGGTAGAAAATGGATATATGGACACTACTAAGGCCTATTTAAATCAGGATTTATATCTAAATCCTAAACATCCTATACATTTTCTACCGCTTGTCCCTTTCGGGGTCGCGGGGGGGGGGGGTGCTGGAGCCTATCTCAACTGCATTAGGGCGGAAGGTGGACAAGTGGCCACCTCATCGCATGGACAACACAGACAGACAACATTCACACTCACATTCACACACTAGGGCCAATTTAGTGTTGCCAATCAACCTATCCCCAGGTGCATGTCTTTGGAGGTGGAAGGAAGCCGGAGTACCTGGAGGGGAACCCTAGCAGTCACGTAGAGCACATGCAAACTCCACACATGGAATATAAATATTTAAGATTTTTTGCATTTGGGTATTAATCAGCCTAATGTGTATTTAGTTGTTTTATCATTATATGAGCAAATACAATTAAACTAGCTTTTAACTTGTCTGAGGTGAATCTTATCTGTTACAGAGTGGCAAAAATGTGAATAAAAAGAACACAAAAGCCTCTGGAAGTACAAATATTTGCAATAAATTCGGCATGAAGAGGATTTTAAAGGGGGCTTATGCAAAACCGACATTTCTTACCTATTGGTACCTGTTGTTGTGTATTTGGGATCTGCATAAGTCTTGAAAATTTGAAAGGGCAATCTTGCCTTCCTTCACACTTCCTCCAAACCAGCTATTTGAATTTTTCCCCAATCGCAACGTTTTTTTCCACAATCGTGTCGTCAGCGGATATCTCCTTCTTTGGTAGAAAATGTATCCAAAGTGCTTTGCGCGAGTCCGCCATTGTAGTGCGCAATTTAGTCAATAAGCTCCTTCTTTTTCTCTATCCTCGTGTTGTGGGGCAGACTGGCTCGTACTTGCATATACATCTTGCGCTGCTGCCATTTCTGATACAAAGTAGCATAACTTATATCTGTCAGTAGAATCTATATGGAAGCACTAAAAACTAAAACATGGATAATGGGGAGAAGACGCTTTTGATGTGGAGCCATGTAATAAGACCACCCACAAAACGGCGCATCATGAAGGGACAGTCAGAAAGCATCTTTAAAAAAAGTCTGTTAAACATAATCTATGCAAAATTTTGACCGAAGAAACACCATTACATGTTATGTAGACCACAAGGAAGTGTTTTAAATATTGAAAAAAAAATCTAATATGGTGTACTTTTATTCATAAAGGTGTTGCCCCGCATACTTTAAAACTTCTTATATCAGTACAGTATGTATAAATGAAAGTATGGGACAGAGAACAATTTCAGCTCATGTCTAATATTTTTTCATGCATGATTATGTTCTCTTCTATTAACGTTTACTTGTTTGATGCATCTAGTAATTGTAACTTTTCATAATTTTTCAAATTAAGGTCTAATGTATATTTTAAAGGGATTTTAGTCAATTTGTTCTTATACTGGTAGAAGTATTATATAACGCTATATTCCATATTCAATATCCATCCATTCATTTTGTAAATCAAAAACGTTATTGAGTAGAAAAATTGTGAATAAAAAAGATATGGATTTGTACCCCTGTAATTTTACTTGTACTTGTGTACAAGTACTATTTCTTGACTACTATTTTGGTGTTATCAAAAAATGTTACAAAATAATGGTGACCTTTGACCAGCAGGCGTCACTGTGGATCATCATAAGATTATGCCTTCCCAAACTACACATTTTGTAACATACTGTATCTATGTAGTACGGTGGTAGAAACTGATAAGCTTTGAATCCCAGATCCATTTTTTTTTTTGGTAGGAATGATCCTTATATTATCTATGTGTGACCCTAATGTGTTAATTCACTGTACATTAGTAATGTACTTTACCACTGATACTTTGTGCAAAATTGCAAATATACGTGTCTGGTCAAATGTAAAAAGTGGTGTTTTTCAAATGTTGCTGCTCTTTGGGAACCATCTTTAAACAATTTAAAATCACAGGGCAAAACAAATGATTTTTAAACCATTTTTTCTGCACTGACTGCGTTATCTTATCTATATTCAACTCTGTATGTAGGGTCTCTAAATAGCTGAAGATAAAAATAAAAACAAGATACGTACTGAGTGATTCATTTTAATTGCCAGTATTTTTTTTTTACATAAACAACATGCAATGGCTGTTTTATAGCAACTGCTATGTATAATTTAATGATACTTAGATTATGTATTATTTAGGAAACTTTACCTAAATAAATGTAGGCTTTGTTTGCCTATGTGAGATTAATGTAGTGTCATATACTATATACTGTATATATTTGTTTTACCCACAATCACTTTTCATATACAAAACTCAAAACCAGTGAAGTTGGCGCGTTGTATAAATCGTAAATAAAAACAGAATACAATGATTTGCAAATCCTTTTTAACCTATATTCAATTGAATAGACTGCAAAGATAAGATACTTAAGGTTCGAACTGGCAAAGTTTGTTATTTTTAGCAAATATTAGCTCATTTGGAACTTTGATGCCTGCAACATGTTTCAAAAATGTTGGCACAAGTGGCAAAAAAGACTGAGAAAATTGAGTGCTCATCAAACACTTATTTGGAACATCCCACAGGTGAACAGGCTAATTGGGAACAGGTGGGTGCCATGATTGGGTATAAAAGCAACTTCCATGAAATGCTCAGTCATTCACAAACAAGGATGGGGCGAGGGTCACCACTTTGTGAACAAATGCGTGAGCAAATTGTCGAACACTTTAAGAACAACATTTCTCAAGGAGCTAATGCAAGTAATTTAGGGATTTCACCATCTACGGTCCGTAATATCCTCAAAATGTTAAGAGAATTACAAGTATGGCTTTGTAGTAAAAGAGTAGCGGGTACTAGACTGGCCTGCCTGTAGTCCAGAATTGCCTCCCATTGAAAATGTGAGGCACATTATGAACGGACTGTTGAACAACTTAAGCTGTACATCAAGCAAGAATGGCAAATAATTCCACTTGATAAGCTTCAAAAATTGGTCTCCTCAGTTCCCAAACGTTTACTGAGTGTTGTTAAAAGGAAAGGCCATGTAACACAGTGGTAAAATTCCACCTGTGCCAACTAATGTGTCGCTGCCATTAAATTCTAAGTTAATGATTATTTGCAAAAAAATAATTAGTTTCTCAGTTCGAACATTAAATATCTGGTCTTCACTTGAATATAAGTTGAAAAGAATTTGCAAATCATTGTATTCTGTTTTTATTTACAATTTACACAATGTGCCAACTTCACTGGTTTTGGGTTGTAGACACGATCTCAATGATTTAGTTACTTCACACACTGTGTTCCTGGTAAATTATACAATATTTAAAATAACTTAAGTATAAAAAGTATCGATATTTTGATTGGAGAATCGATATTATAACAAAGACTTGGTTTTGTTATTGATATTTCGGTATCAATCAGCACATTGACTATATATAAACATGTACAATGGTTTTTCGTGACACTTTGCCTTATTACTGGGCAAGTGTTGATAGAACATCCCCCAAAAAATAACAAAACATCATCTTTAGTGTCTTTTACCAATAAGACCTCATTAAACAGGTATGTCTTGTAGTAATAAAATACATGAAATACATTATGCAAATTAGGGAAAACACCATTTCATAAGTTGTACTCGGAGAGCGCAGACCTCCACTAGGCTCTACCTCCCAAAAGCAAAAATGTCCTAAATCCGTATCAACTCCAAAATGTAATCGCCTGTTTCTAATCTAATTTCTGACATTTCCTGAAAGTTTAGTCAAAATGCGTCCATAACTGGGCTATCTATAGCAGAATGAAAGAAACTGAGTTGAGCCTCTTGTAAGTTACTCACTTCTCTGTTTACACTACACACCAAATCTGATTTTCTTGTCCTCAAATGACACAGATCAGATATTTTTTTGACTCTCCTAACGCCCCAAAGTGCTTAAAATTGTATCTTTCCGCATCAGATTTGGCCCACATTAGGAGGCATAGTACAATCAGATTGCAATCTGATTTTTTCAAAAGTGACTGCAGTCCAAAAGGAAATGCGACCTGACTGCGTGAGTCGAAAGATAACACTAACGTAGATTCACGCTGAATCGTCCGTGGTTCCTCTACTTAACAGCCATAAAATGATTAGATTACACAATATATATCCATTCATACATAGTTACTTTTATTTATTTTGTTGTAAAAAAAAAAAAAACTTATTTTTAAGGTGTGGCGACTTTTATTTGGCAAAATAGTAGTAGTAGCAACTTTCTTGTTCATTTACGGAATCAAGTCAACTTCGTCTTCTTTGAACTTTATCGAACTGTGCATGCAATTGACGTCGTGGCCACACTGGAGCCAAATTGGGGTCTGTGAGCGTTTATACTGGAGTCTGATAAAGATCCCATATTACTTTTAATCTAAACTTTCCGCTGGACAAAATCAGATTGACAAAAAATCCACTTTGGCCTGCAGTGTAAACATAGTCTTTGTCTGTTGTTGGTGGGGGCAAGGCTGGGAGCATACACACACACAGAAGTTGAAGCTTGTAACGTACACATAATGTAGTGTAGTAGAAATGATCCGGATCAACCCCAAAAGGTGATAAGTTGTTCTTTATCCTATTTCGGACATTTCCTGAATGTAGAACTTTTTGAATTATTTTGCGAACTAACTAACTGACGGACAAACCAATAGCAACAATACATAACCTGCGAGTTGAGATAATTAAAACCTGGCAACTTGTCAATAGAAAATACAAAGTAAGAAGTTTTGTGTACATTTGGGGAAAAATGTTTGTTAAAAACAAGTGCTGCATCTCTTAGTGAAATTGAGACATAATATACTAAATATGAAAATAGAAACCCCCAGTAGAAATTAATGTGATTGTCCGTATGTTTCAAAACAAATCTTTATATAAAGACTCAAAAGGCACATTTGGTAAATTTAAAAACCTAAAGACAGAATGTCACAAAAATAAATATTCAAATGGATACTTTGCTTTTAGCAATACAAATACTGCAGTTTATGTGATGTCCCTTGTACAAAAGACAGTAAAACCTTAAAGGCTTTAACATACAGTACAGCAAATGCTGTAGTGCTTACTTAAAAACAATGTAAGCCACTTAAATGTGCGAAAACTTGGTCTCTACATTAATGAACAGCATTTTAACATCGACAAAGTACTGTGGTATTCGAAAAGAAACATGTCTAATTAACAAAATAATTGTGAAATCCATCTCTAAGAAGAATACTATTCCGTTCTACTGGTCAAAACAACCAGTTACGTGAAATACTGTAAAGGAATAAAATAAAGTAGAGGATTTTGGGGGAATACAGAGTGCGGATGCTTCTTTCCTTTCACAGTCTTTTCCTCTTCCTCTTCCTCTTCTCACTATTTCACAGCTGTGTGGTAGACTTCCACAAATATGATGACATATGCTCATATAATTTTATAAATATAGTATTTTAACAGGATTTGTCCTTTTGCACGCCACTGCCTGCATGACACCGTTCAGTTGTCTTTCATCCGCTATCAATCGTCCTTCGTAGTGTCTTTGCCCTGATGCTTACTTTAGCTAAACAAAGGCCTCTGGGATGTCTGAGCCGTTGATTTTGATGTAGATCTTGGCGTTGTTCTCCTTCTTGTGCCGCTCTTTATGGAGTGTCTGTCTGTAGCAGATAAGGTACAGCGGCAGCAGGAAGCCCAGCATGCTGACAGCGAACAGGCCGATGTTGACCTGGTTTGGGTAGAAAACCCCTGAATTAGTTATAATTAGCAGTAACTGAGCAGGAAGAATGCCAAAAGTTATAGAAGTTGAAGATCAAGCAAATATTTCTGGAGAAGTATGGCTTATTTTTGAAAATAATTGTATAATTATTTTTTTTGTCATGCAACTAGAGAAGTGAAGATACTAATGATGGCAAAGAGGAAACGTGTGATGATATCATTGACAGTGACATTATAAAATGGTCCGGCTGCTCAGTATGATAAACAGTTAGTTACAGATACAAAATGCACACACTTATTTGACCAAGCATATGCTAACATGAATAATGATGCTCAAGGCAGTGTTTCTGCCCATTGTTGAACCGCAAGCGCCCCCTAGAGGGCCACCAAAAAATATCTGTCTTCAGCTGTAGTCGGTATGGGCAGAAGTTCACAATCATTGTGAAAGACATGACGACAATTTTTTTTTTATTGCATTCTAAATATTAAATTAAAGTCTGCTTGCAGTGGAGCCGATGGAAGGTCTTCTATTCCGCCCATACAATCCAATAAATAGCCATTCAAAAAGCGCCAACAATACTCCATTTACATGTCGTGACTTGAATATTAACCAAGTGTTAGTGATATTGTTATAAGGGCGAACACAGACTATATTTACAGCTGTGTCAACAAGCTTGTGTACAATTTCGACATGATTGACTGGTGAGGTGTTTCCTCGCTCCCTGGAAGTTTATTGTAGATCATAAATCATGCCTCTCAGCTAGAAAGTAGATGGCGCAGGACATATTCCTTTAAGTTGCTACACTTTGACATCCATGTAGGACCGGGAAATGGTGAGAACGACACAAAAAGACGCTTCGTCCCCCCCAGCCACCCAACCCTGTTTCTTCGTGAGGATTATGAGACACTCTTCATCTAAATGGTAATATATGAACATCTCAGCAGTTGGCATCCTAATGACAGCAGACCTCGTACAGTAAGTGATATTTAGAATGCATAAAAAAACAACAACAATCATTGTCATGTCTTTCATAATGATTGTGAACGATAGGCAAAATTTAAAATATGCAGTTCCCGTTTAAATGAAAAAATAATATTTAAAAAAATCATAAAGTGATGTAGCTGTAATTTAATTTGCACTTTAATTGTATTGACAGCTTAGTAAAGAAACAAATATTTTTATTTTTTTAATTTATTATTAATTTAGGTAGAAAACGGATGGATGGATGTATTCTTATTTTAACACTGTGTAATTGTATGTAAATTAATTTTTCATCAGTTTTTATGAGTCCCTTTCTTTGCAGTATATTTTAATTATATTTAATTTTTGTAATAAGTCTGACCTATAGCTCGGTATAGCTCGGTTGGTAGAGTGGCCGTGCCAGCAACTTGAGGGTTCCAGGTTCGATCCCCGCTTCCGCCATCCTAGTCACTGCCGTTGTGTCCTTGGGCAAGACACTTTACCCACCTGCTCCCAGTGCCACCCACACTGGTTTAAATGTAACTTAGATATTGGGTTTCACTATGTAAAGCGCTTTGAGTCACTAGAGAAAAAGCGCTATATAAATCTAATTCACTTCACTTCACTTCACCTAAGCCTGATAATAATCTTTGTGATTAACACATGCTTTCGTATCCTTTGACACCGTTCGTCCTGTTAAACTGTAAGTAGGATAGATATAATTATGATTAAAATCAAAGAGTAAGATTACTAATTCAGTGTCAATATTTCAGTGGGCCCTGGGCCCCTCCGTAGTGGAAAAGTTGGGCCCCGGGGTCAAAAAGGTTAAGAACCCATATTGGCTAATGTCTAGCATGAACATGATCAGAGTTCCTATCTTCAAAGGATGATTACTTTGACCTTTATTTTAGTTTCATTTGATTTTATCATGCTGTGTTCAAGAAGGTTCAGTTGTATTTGCATGGGTGTGTGTGGATAGATACATACCCAGAATGGGTCTCCCTCCAGGGGTCCCATCATAGCTAAAAAGAGTGGCTGCTGCAGCAGAGCAAAGACAGCACTGACTAGTGACTGCATGCCTGTTAGACTGCCAAACTGCGAGGAAGGGTACCTGAAAAAACACATAGAGAACATTCACAGAAAGAACTCACATCAACACACCGTCTATAAGGTCAATATGATGTGAACTTGCATCAAGTGCAATGCTGGGACACTTACACAGCAGCGTAAAGGCCACCCACGGCTGAGTGAATGAATCCTCTCACCACTGTGTGCAAGATGAATGAAACAATCTGAGACGAGACAGAAGAAGAAGACATTAAAGTCACCAAATTGAAGCATGATATAAAAGGAAGATTTTCAGACCCACGTAGGAAAAGTATCCTATTGTCCTGAATACGTCGTGTAAGCTTGAATGAAGTGCTCTTTACAAGTAAACATACATTTTGTGCCAAACAAACTTCTATTTCAGTGACACACACACACAAGTGGCGTGGACTGATGATGCCAATTTTAAGATAATGGTGATCAATATAGGAGAGTCATTAAACTATTGTGCAACTAAGATATATGATGATGATCCTTTTTTGTTACAGTGTATTGAAAACATATATTTTTATTTTGTATTGAAATATATGTATTTATTTTGTTAAAAAAGAACAATTGTCGCACAGTTTAGTCTGACATGTTATATTTTTGTGTCAGTAGCGTATCAGTAAGGGTCAATTTAGGTGCAGACTGATTATACAGTAATTTCAATAACTGGTGGCATTTGAAATGAAACCTTCTGGAAATGTCCGTAAGAGGATAAGGAGCAACCAATTAAGCCTTGGTGCTGATCCGGATCATTTCTACTGTTATCTTATGGTTACGCTTCTGTGTGTGTGTACGCGTGTGTGTATGCAAGCAGCCCCACTGAGACAAATATAGTGGTGACAGACAAGACTGTTCACTTCATATATTTCATTGCGCTGTAGATAGCTCAAAAAGTTAAGGGCGGATCTTCCGTAAATGTCAGAAAAGGAACAAGTCGTTCCATATTGAGGCTGATCTGGATAATTTCTACTATAGGTTACCTTCTGTTTGCATTTCAAACTTTAACTTCTGTGTGTGTGTGTGTGTGTGTGTGTGTGTGTGTGTGTGTGTGTGTGTGTGTGTGTGTGTGTGTGTGTGTGTGTGTGTGTGTGTGTGTGTGTGTGTGTGTGTGTGTGTGTGTGTGTGCGCGTGTGTGCGTGTGTGTGTGTGCATGTGAGACGATAGTCTTCATCAAGTTTTATTCATTCCTCAAGTTCTAATAGTTTGCGCTCTCCGAGTGCTCTTCTTTCTTTATTTAATGGTGTTTATAACTCAGAATAGTGTTGCTTTATCAGACCGTGTTCAAATAAATGGTGTATGGTTTAAGTTTATTTCGAACATACATACAATTACAACATGATACATCACAATTTCCAGTTTCTCTTTTCAGCATGTTCAAAAAGGAGTAGGAAGAAGCACAGGTTATTTAATCCTAACCCTTTTCCATTTCTTAGCAATTACTAACATACTGATATACTTAAGTGTTGTACGGGCATACAAATGTTTCAAGTTACATTTTTCCCTGAGATTGTATTTAAATTACATTTTTGATTCATTAGGCAACCTGTATGTTTTTGTTCAGTAGTAACATTATGTGTCATCAGGGCCACAAAAAGTATACACATTACACAAAACACAAGACTACAGTATTGTTCATGTGCTGTATTTGCTACACTGTCAACAGTGTGAAAAATATAGAAATGTGGATGGATTTGCAGTATGTGGATCAAATGGCGCAGTTCTGTAATGTTTAATATAATGTTGGTTTACTTCAGCGTGAGTTTTGTGTTGGCATGTTGTTTTATGGGTTGAATACGGGTCACATGAATGTTGGTTAATTGTTGGTGAGACAAAATTGGATACAGGCACTGAATTCAAATTAGGTAATAAGACTTGCTTTATAAAACCCCACATTTATAAAACAGGCTGTCTTTGCAGTTTACTGGCGAAATGAAGAGGCTTCAAAGTAACGTTTTATGCCTAATGACCACTTACTTGCAGGGGAAGGTTAGGTATCAGGCAAGTGATCCCAAAGCCCACCAGAAGAAGATTTGTTAATACAAATGCTCGTAGGGCGTTGGTCACCTTCTGGATCTTTCTGTCTCTTGGCTTTGTTTTTGTCATGTCTCTGTCAGTTAGGAACACACAAATGTGAGAGTCAAGCATGCACACTGAGGTCAATCATGTATTTTTAACATGTACATTTCCCAGTGGGGGATCTGTAGGACTGTGTCAAAGAGTTTTGAAGATTGAAGGGTAGATCATTGAAAATCAGTTATCGTCCAAAATGTTTTCACTAAGGGGCTGGTGGCGACTATGATGCATTTTACTGTACACAACCTATAGGGGGCATATTTTCAGGTATATATTCAGGTGATATTCAACACAAAAGTCTTAGCAATTTCACTGTAAAATAAACAAGGCTTACTTGCTACAGGTGTCCTTTGATTCATCTTCGTCCTCGCACTCCTTCAACTTCCAGTCCATAATTTGGCCGATCACAGGAGTAGTCATAAGGCAGAGGAGCTGCAGCACGCCAAAGATGGAGGAGTACAAACTTACTACAAGGGGATAAACATAGTATTAGATACTGACCAAAAAGAAAATACTGCAGGAGTTCTAGGATTACTGCGACTACAGAAAGTAGTTATATTGATTAGTCTTGTCTTGAAGTCCTGCTCGAGGAAAGGTGCATGTACTACGAAGGGCAAAGTCAGTTAATAATTACTACAAATGATTAATGGTGTTTTTAAATGAGAAACCAAATGTAATGCTGTGGTGTAAATGTACCCCCAAGGCAAAATAGAAGGTAGCAAAACCTATAAAGTAAAGCAGGACAATAAAGGTTGTGCTAAATGTTAAGTAAATGTTAGGCAAGAGAAACAAACAAGAACCGGAACAGTATGAGATTGCAGTATGCAAGACTGCCAAATGTTAAATAAATGCTAGTCTATTTAATAGAACAATGACTGGAAAATCTGGACTCTTACCAACTTCCATTCTTTCCACTGAAAACAACAAATATTGAACAGTTTTAATCATTCAAGTAACAACATTAATTAAATAACATGACTGTAATTCACAATAGCTTACAAAAACTATCAAAAAGTTAAGTACCATAGTGAATTGGACTGTTACATGATGCGGAAAACCAATAATTACATACAAACTGGTTATTGCTTATGTTTTAAACCTGTGGTTCAGTTTGGGACTGGGCATTAGAAAAAAAATGTTGGTCTTAGAAAAATCCTAACCTGTGTTGAAGTCCCCGTCACTGAGTGCCTCGAGGACACTGTTCATGGCCCCCATGTAGAACAAAAGACGGAGCTGAGTGACCGACATGGTCACCAGACTGAGCAGGAAGATGGGGCTGGTGATAGTTTTCAGGAATGACTGGGCTGTAGATTAGAGGAGAATGCTGATTAGTAGTCATAAATAGAAAATATGTATGGGGATTGACTAAAGGCCGTATTTCTTACATTCCTCCTTGGACTTGCTCTCCAACTCCAGGTCCGTGGTGGAGAGACAGAGCTTGTGGCCTTCCTTGATAGGCAGATCCTTTTGCACGAGGCTGTTACCCACGCTGAGACGACGGCCCACTGTGGTCACTTGGTGATAGAACTGTTTGCCTGTGATTTTGTGGTCAAAGCCCAGCCAGCTGAACTTGATCTTGACCCTGAGAGAAGGAATGGTGAGATTTGTGAGTATAAACACATGGTATGCTTCGTCTTCACAGCACATTTTTTCACACTCACTTCCTCCTTCCCATGCTTGGAAAACAACGTTTTGTAGAGCTATAGCTATATGCTAATGCTCGCAAGTGATGCAGGCTGTTTTGGTTGGATCTTACGCCAACTAATGGCCAGGATTCTTATAACTTAAATTTTGCTTGCAACATAAAGCATGACAATTAAACGGGAGACAGCTCTTATCACAAACCACTCTTAAATTGGGGCACTCCTAAGTTGAGGTACCACCGTATTTTTTTGTGATGCGGCCACAGCGTGATGGAAAAGAGGAAAAATATTGACCGTGGAACCGGAAATAAACTTGTTTTCATTGAGGGCCACATTGGAGTTATGGCTGCCATCAGAGGGCTGCTTGTAACAGTGAATAATATATGAATTTGACTATGCATTTGATTATCATCTTTTTTTTTACATACACTGTAAAAAATATGTAGCTTTTACATTAACTGGCAACTCATTCACCAGAATTTTACTGTAACATTTTTTTTTTACAACATGTACAGTGAATGGTAAAACAGTACAACGTTTTTTTTTACGGAAAAAAGCTTACCGGTAGTTGCCAGAATTTTACTGTAAACAGAAAAACAGTACCACTGTTTTTATTTAATTCTTGCAACATAGTTGGAAAGTTTTTTACTGTAAAAAATGTGGTACAGTTTTTCTATTTACAATATCACACTGTAAAAACAACAACCGTAGATTTCAATGTACTAAAATGGCAGCTCAGTCGATACCATAAAAAACAGTGGTAGTTTTTTAAATGTCCAATAAAGTGCTGTAAAAAAAAAAAAAACAGTACATTTCACCGTGAAATTCAATGCCATTTTTACAGTGTAAAATTTTATTTATGACTCGCTTTAAAATCATAAGTCAAACAGATATTTAAGTATTCATATTTATTTTAACACATTCTTTGGAAGTATGATAATATAATATTTGTTGCATTACTAATACTGTACTAATAAAGTTTAAAATGTATGCAATTTCAAGCTGTACATATATTTTTTCTGTCAAAATGGAAAGAACAAATACATTTAGCATGAAAAGATAAGGTACTTTATAGGCGCATATTATTTCCAGGTGTTCGTGAGCCAGCCATATGAAATGAGGTGGCGGGCCAGATCTGTCCCCCGGGCATTGAGTTTCACACCTGTAATGTAATGTATCCATAGACAGCTGACACACAGGTCTCTGTCCTGACTACTCAGTTTAATATGGCTTTATTTAAAGTGTATGTGTTTGCAATACAACACATTTTCTGCATTGCATCCCCTACTCTTACTTAAAGGGTTCACATTGTGACTTTTTTGTACATTTAAAACACTTCTTTGTGGTCTACATAGTATTGAGTATTGGTGTTTTTTGGTCAACATTTTGCATAGATTATGTTTTACATACAGTTTTCAAGCTGCTTTCTGAGGAAGGAAACATCGGACTAGAATCGGACTACAATGACACACTCGCGCAAATCTCTCCTGCTAAAACTTGGTAAAACTGGTAAAACTTAACCAAATATGGAGATATCCGCCGATGTCACAATTGGAAAAACGTCGCAAGTTGGGCAAATTCCAAACGGCTCGTTTGAAGGAAGTATAAAGGAAGACAAGATTGTTTTATAAATATCCACGCAATGCCTCTTTGGTATGATTTAAATTTTTTGGGACTTATGCAGATCCCAAATACAAAAAAAACAGGTACCAATGAGTAAGAAAAGTTGGTTAGGTCTCCTTTAAAACATATCCTGATTTTTGCTATTTCCATTATAAATTACAATGATTCTAAATCTAAAGAAATCTAACTAGCAAGCTGTAATGAATTATGTTTAACCTGAGTGGTTTCACTGCATCTCCTTCAGGTTTGTTTATAAATGCAAATGGATAAGATTGGGATACATTGTTCATTAAGTTGTACGTATATCTGTGTGTTACTATGTGCCATACTAACGTGTAGTCCATGTCCTCTGGTCCTGGGAAGGGTTCTAATGGCCAGCTGAGGAAGCAGTTGACGAACACCAGTCCAGCACACGCGGCCCATACGACCAGAATAGTGATGAAAGGTACTCCAAAGTCGTAAATCACCTTTGCAAAAGGACGTGACCGTGGTCAAAACAATGTCAAAGTTGTTAAATGCTAAGTGTTTGAACATGTTTCCTGTTACCTTCACACCAGGGAAGGTGACAGCGGAGGATGCGTAGGAGCCAATCATCAGGGCGATGAAGGTGGAACGCAGGTCGCCGAACATATTGGGCAACTGGTGAGAGAGACAGATATTTTTCATTTTTCAGCATAAAAGTACTGACGTGAAGTCTCATTTAATGGGTGAAAAGTTCGAGAAATTGGGTGACCAAACCTCAAAAAAGTAATTAAACATTAACAAGCTCTTCTGCTTTCCAGAGACTGAACAACAACAAGAACATTCAATTACATAAGAGATGGGGAAAAAGAGAAAGCGGAGGGGTGCCCCCATGGCGAGGAGCCAGCGGTTGCAGCTGACTGTTGCCCAACGCCTTAAAGGCCATGCCTGTGTCGACTAGAGGTAGAGACCTTTAATAATTAACTAAATGCTTGTTGTTTTCAAGGTGGTATTAGGAGGGGTGAAATAAGGAGGAGATACAATGTATACAACAAGGGTGATAAAGAGTGACAGAGCCCTATTTATTACACTATATACAGTGGTGGAATGTTTTATTGGGAGATTTACAAGACCCCTCTGTATCCCCTCTGTGGTGATCACCATGGTACACTTTGGACCATGTGACTCCCTATACGGCTCAGATGGTGGCGAGTGGAGGAAACAAAAGGAGAAAGAATGCAAAGGATGTCACTGCTTGTTTTTGCTCTCTCCCTGGCTTCAAGCCACATTTAATTCCCGGATTGGGAAAAGTGGACGACAACACAAAAGGAATGGAACTTGTGTGTAATTGTTTTTGTTACTGAGCAGAAGAGTTGCATCATAGTGGAAGTACTGTAGCTCCTAATTTCCCAAAGCTGACGCAATTTTGTTGTTACACCGAAAAATATTTTAAACTTCAAGACAATAATTAATTCTACATGTGTTACTAGGCTTTTTGTATTTTGTGTCTGCACTAAAGTTCCTCATGTTGTTACTACTTTTTTTCCCCTTAAACATCCCATATGATATTTTCCACAGTTTTAAATATGTCTGAGTGGTCTCACAACAGTGTGTTGTACGGTAAGCGTATTGGCAAGGACATCACCTGACTCACAGAACGATACAACAGTGATATGGCGATATATTGTGATATTATGCATAGTTTACTGATACATTTAATATGCGTCTTAAAATACAAGTTGTATATATGTACACTAGATCAGTGTTTTTCAACCTTTTTTGAGCCAAGGCACATTTTCTTTATTGAAAAAATCCAGAGGCACACAACTAGCAGAAAACATTAAAAATGAAACTCAGCAGTCGATATTGACAGTAACAAGTTGTTCTCGCAATTGTTGGATATAAATTCAAACCATAACCAACCATGCATCACTATATAGCTCTTGTCTCAAAGTAGGTGTACTGCCACGACATCACGCCGTGACTTATATTTAGTTTTTTGCTGTTTTCCTGTGTGTAGTGTTTTAGTTCTTGTCTTGCACTCCTATTTTGTTGTAGATTGTCATGTCATGTATGGATGTACTTTGTCGACGCTGTCTGCTGCTCCACACACTGTAAGTCTTTGCTGTCGTCCAGCATTCTGTTTTTGTTTACTTTGCAGCCAGTTCAGTTTTAGTTTTGTTTTGCATAGCCATCCCTAAGCTTCAATGCCTTTTTCTTAGCAGCACTCGCCTTTTGTTTATTTTTGGTTTAAGCGTTAGACACCTTTTTTACCTGCCCTGCCTCTCACTGTCGTCTGCATATTGTGATCATGACAACAAACCATGTTCCCGACATCCACAAAGCAATTAGCTACCTGCTATCACCCACTGATATGGAAGAGTATTACACGGTTACTCTGCCGCGCTCTAGAGAGCACAGACACTCAACAACGGCACATTATTTGCGGATTCTAATTACTGGTTTGCAAAAAATATTTTTAACCCAATTAGGTGAAATTACATAATCTCCCACGGCACACCAGACTGTATCTCATGGCACACTAGTGTGCCGCGACCCAGTGGTTTAAAAACACTGCACTAGATGATAGTAATAATTAATTAGACAAACTCAGTCAAAAATCTATGTAGTTTAAATGATACATTTTAATTAATTGCAATTGTGCAGAAAGAGGATCACATTTTTTGCCACTTAAATATAAAAAAAATGCCCTCTACTTTTTTATCTCTATGTGAACTATAAATTACTTAACTATTTATTTGTGAGAACTTTATTTATTGTTTATGTATTTGATAATAATTTACTTACTCATTTGTCTATTTAGTTTTTTGTTGACTTGTTTTTTTGTTTGTTCACTTTTGTGTTCCAAATTGAATACAAACAAAAGTATTTAAAACTGCTATGATATGAAAATGGGTAGGATTCAATAGGATCTGCTGCCTCCTACTTGATGACCATAACTGTCAATTTATTTTATACCTGGCATGGTGCGAATTTGTCATTGAATTGTAATCAGCCAAAAACATTACTTTAGAAATATAAAAATAGATATAAAAAATGGAAATGCATTTTTAATAGATATTAGGACATTAAACATTAATATTACAATCCATGGAAAAAATGTAGAAGTATATTGCCATAGCAAAGTTTTTTTTTGTCCAAAATAAAGTCTTAATGTTGGAAAATAAACTTTATTTTTAGAAACCCTACTGGGAACATGCTGATTAGTCTCCCTGTATAGCTTTAATGGTAATGAGCTGGGGCGGTATAGCTCGGTTGGTAGAGTGGCCGTGCCAGCAACTTGAGGGTTGCAGGTTCGATTCCCGCTTCCGCCATCCTAGTCACTGCCGTTGTGTCCTTGGGCAAGACACTTTACCCACCTTCTCCCAGTGCCACCCACACTGGTTTAAATGTAACTTAGATATTGGGTTTCACAATGTAAAGCGCTTTGAGTCACTTGAGAAAAAGCGCTATATAAATGTAATTCACTTCACTTCACTTCACTGTGTCTATGTCTGTTTACATGAACAGGTGAAACTCAAAAAATTAGACAATCGTGCAAAGGTTCATTTATACTAGCAATTACATTCACAAGGTGCCATTAATATATGAAATAGGCTCATTTTGGTTGATACAGACACCACTTTTAAACATATTCATTGGGTTTTTGCTTGCAGTAGCCATTTTGGAGGAGCCAATCCGATTACATGATGTTCATTCATGGTGTTATGGATGTATATAAAGCTTGAAATACCAACATTATCATAAAAGCTTACATTACTAAAGTTTAGTCAGCACAAACATCCGTTCCCACACTTACCGTCAGGGAGGTGAAGGTCATGCACATGCCCCCGAAACCGTTGAAAGTCAGGGCAATAAAGATAAGGACAGAAAGTTCTGCAAACAAAGCAGGTCAAACAGGTCATTGTCGGTCCGTCAACAACCAAATAAGTAACTAATAACAAAATATACTGTATGACGATACAGCACTGTATGACTTTATGCACACTAACCGTTTGGTTGGTATGCGCCGTATGCAATGAGCAGACAGGACAAGCCAAAGCATGTACTAAAATGACCAAAAAAAGCTTTATTTAGTTACAGACACTAAAATGTTTAGCCATTTGGTAGCATAGGGTTGTCCTTACCTTCCCAAAAGTCGGAGTTTGCGAGGTCCGTATTTGTCCATGACAATTCCCATTGGTAACGTGATTGCTGACAGGAGGAAGGAGCCCACAGTGAAGGCCAGGTTCAGCATCTCATCCTGCTCTTTACAGATTAGCCAGCCGTTCATTCTCAGTTGGCCATCAGCGGGAGCCAGGGGCTTCATCTCCACCCCGTCCCCCAGGGCCACCAGCGCCCCGTCGATATCTTCATAATAGTCAGCGTAGTCGTCGGGAGCTTCGGTCGTCGTCAGGGACAAGTTGTAGCTGGAGCTGTTGCCTGGAAATGTACAGGAAGTCCAATTGGACATGACAGTGAGTTTTGGTGGATGTTTGAATCCTCCGTTTGTGTGACTCATCATTTCATTTATATCGGTTTAACGAGAAAAATAAACTTCCGTCCAAGGAATTAGTTTAATCCCAATTTTAATTGTAAAATAAAATACAAATAAGTTTGTGGTGTTGTTTTTAAACTAAAAACAGTAACTAATATAGAGAAAAGATGGAAACACTTCATTATCATTCGTCATTTCCTGCATTTTGTTATCACATACCTCCCCTCAAATTCCTCCTCTTCATCACCTTTTCCTATCAGGCTGTTGTTCCCTCCCTGTCCTTTATCAGCGAACTTTAAACTTCCATATTACTGTTAATAAAGTGTTGGCTGCTGCGTTGCTCAGTCTCGCTATCACCTGTCACATGCCTGAAAAGAGCTGAGCTTGCGCTGCAGTCATCTCTTACATCATCTGCAAGATAAGACACTTGCATCATCGCTGCAGGAAGTTACCCATACAAACATGGCGTCAGATATTTACTCAGGTCAGGGTTCGGGTTCTATGCAATTGCCAGATTTTAACAACTGGGTATCATTATTATTATTAATAAATTGACATTTTCTCTGAGATTGTGTGGTAAAACTTAGCAGATAGATAGATAGCTATAAAGATAGATAGATCGATACGTTAGATTAATACAAATAAAAAGTACTAAAAATGGCATAATACGGCTAAGAATATACTCATGATATATATGTATGTATATATATATATATATATATATATATATATATATATATATATATATATATATATATATATATATATATATATATATATATATATATATATATACAGGTATATATATATATATATATATATATATACATATCTAGTTTTTCTTTCTATAAATTCACTTTTAATTTGTGTTTAAGGTGACAAACAAAATGAGAAAATGAACATAAGGGGTTCCATCCATTGATCCATTTTCTACTGCTTGTCCTTTTTGGGGTCGCGGGGGTGCCGGAGCCTATCTCGTTTAGTAAAATAACATGACGAGTACTGATTTCTGTACAAGAGCTAATAAATAACAGATAACTACCATAGTAATAGTATACAGAACAATCATTTTGTTCTTTGGTTTCCTGCCCCTATGTCTAAGTTTGTTTTTAAGACTTAGTTTAGTTTATGTTTTTGAGCGTTTTGGCGTTCTTGAGGATCTCAGACAGACGCCACAATATGGACCCACATCCTCGAATTGTCAACAAATTAATTAATTAGAGGAGAAGAGAGGATATTAGAGGAGATAAGTTAAATAAACTAACTATAAAAGAGTACATAGGGGAAGATGATAGTGTAAGTCTGACATGAATCAACCTTTGCTGCTTCTTTGCTGGAATGGTTTGCACATTCCTAAGCTTTGCACGTAAACACACAAAAGTGTCAGCTTTTTGGTCAAATATATATATATAGCGTAGATTGTAGCTCGACAATAGAACAACTCTTACTCGTTCGCAAACGTGTTCTTATTCACACTCACAGTATATGTGTTATGCAATTACTGCGATTGATCAATGATAACTGGCACAAGTAAATAGAAATACTCTAAATATGGTACATTTACAACACTAATGTTCATAGTAAATTTAAAAATAAGGACACCCAATGTAAC
Source organism: Entelurus aequoreus (assembly GCF_033978785.1). Taxonomy (NCBI): domain Eukaryota; kingdom Metazoa; phylum Chordata; class Actinopteri; order Syngnathiformes; family Syngnathidae; genus Entelurus; species Entelurus aequoreus. The sequence continues at coordinate 66,761,338 of NC_084735.1, read as the reverse complement.
TGTAAAATACGTTTGTGGTGCCCCTTATGGGTTGTGGTCGTAAATGCTTCAGAGGACGTGCTAACATTTTTGTAATGCAGATATCCTCAAAGATTAGACAAATGGTCAATGACTTTTGGCGAAAAGTTTTGAAGATGTTTTGCTTAATGGCAGCCATTTTTTGTAAACACTCTTGTTCAAGTTTTACACACATGTGCTTGTCAGTCCCCTAAAGTTGTGTAGCAAACTACATGGGGTTTGGGCTCAACACCCCAAAGTTACAGTGGGTGTTTTGTAGAGCTGTGTGAGAAATTTCAAGTCAATGTGACTTATCTCAGGGCATTCAATCGATCGCAACTGGACTGTTTGGTTTGTCGTAGAAGACGTTACGCCTGTCATCCAAGTAGGCTTCATCAGTTCATGCTCATAGACTTGGATTGGTCAGATGTAGTCTTAGACTTAGATTGGTCAGATCTCTTCTAGCTCTAAACGTCTTCTAAGACAAACCAAACAGTCCAGTTGCGATCGATTGAATGTCTTGAGATTACAATGATCTGGATGAATGAGAATATCAATAGACAATGTGACATACACTACCATTCAAAAGTTTGGGGTCACCCAAACAATTTTGTGGAATAGCCTTCATTTCTAAAAGTTCTCTTTTACTGACCATTTTGAGCGTTTAATTGACCCCACAAATGTGATGCTCCAGAAACTCAATCTGCTCAAAGGAAGGTCAGTTTTGTAGCTTCTGTAACGAGCTAAACTGTTTTCAGATGTGTGAACATGATTGCACAAGGGTTTTCTAATCATCAATTATCCTTCTGAGCCAATGAGCAAACACATTGTACCATTAGAACACTGGAGTGATAGTTGCTGGAAATGGGCCTCTATACACCTATGTATATATTGCACCAAAAACCAGACATTTGCAGCTAGAATAGTCATTTACCACATTAGCAATGTATAGAGTGTATTTCTTTAAAGTTAAGACTAGTTTAAAGTTATCTTCATTGAAAAGTACAGTGCTTTTCCTTCAAAAATAAGGACATTTCAATGTGACCCCAAACTTTTGAACGGTAGTGTATGTGGTCAAACTTTGGGGTTTAATAACAGCTTGTAAGAAAAATAATAGCACCGGCAACAAAGTAAGAGTGGGCGTTTTGACCATTTGTCACCTTTTTATCAGCAGCAGATCAGTACTAGTGTAGAAGAGTTGATAATATCAGGGCTAATAAACCAAATTGTTTTGAGGCAGCATTTTGAGGGAAATAAGAGCCAGGGGGCCAGACTTATTTCTTCACTGTTATTCTTATTTTGTATAGTCCTGAGAATCGTTTTTTTTTAGGACGTACTGCAAAACAGCTAGTCAAGGGTTATCTGTATCTGACATAACTCTTGTGTTTATAAGAATCTTCTGCAACAATGTTAGTCTTCTTAACTGAACTTAGCTGAATAGCCCTAGCTTTTATGAATAAATACTGACAGTCTGTTAAAAAAACCCAGGAGAACCCATATCCAAATTTAAAGGATATTCGGATGATTTGGGATAAGACAAATTGGTGCAGGGCTATCCAAAGTGCGCCCCGCAGCATATTCTTAAAATACTATTAAGAAAACACACATAAAAAGTACAATAAAAGAGCAAATGGGTGTAAAGTAACAAGAAAAAGTTGAAATGGTGACGCTAAAAGCTATAGTCAGACAATATTTTTTATTTTCAAGCTGATACATCCATCCATCCATTTTCTACCGCTTGTCCCTTTTGGGGTTGCGGGGGGTGCTGGAGCCTATCTCAAATACAGATAAATAACCACTTATCAAGACAGATACCGATAACTTATTCATATCTATTATTTTTTAAATATAGACTTAACAGTAGTTTGTGCACATGTTTCTTTACGGCTGGCTTCAGGGCAGCTTCGTTAGCAGCCGGTGTTTCCATAGGCTTTTAAAACACCATCATAGAAACTCTGGCGTTTCAGGTGGTTGACAAGGTTTGATGTGTTGATGCCCAATTTTTTTTCCCTCGTCACAGAATGTTGTAAAACATTTGGTGTAAATAGCACCTGTCTTCCTCTGATACAGTGAAGAAGTTCCACACGTTTGACAGCATGTTTGTTTACAATAAACTCAAGAAAAATTCCCAACAGGCGTGCATTCGCACTGAAAATGACATATTTTTACATATTATTATATTCTTTGATTTTTCAGTGTGTGGCCCAAATAGAATACGTTTGGACACCCCTGAATTAGTGTGTTTAAGTGTAAACCACAGGCTTGGAATGCACAGTACAACTCTTTCAGTCAAATATACAATACAATACAAAATCTTAGTTTAAATACCCCAAAAACTTGGTTGATCTATTTGAAACATACCTGAATCCAAATAGGTAAAGGAGAACCCCTCCTTTATTTAAACACAGTGAAATAGCTGTGGTGTTGAGTTACCCCAACAGTTGATTGACTCACCCTCGTCGCTGCAAAGGTACGAGTAGAAGCCCTCAGATTTGAGCATAATGAGGAGCGATCCCCATCCCAGAAGCACGGCCGAGAAGAGGAGATTCTCAACGATAGCGGTCACTGCCATCCACCAGCGGCGGGCGAACGCTGTTGCCAGCGTCGGAGCCATGGTCCAGGGAAGGAAATATTACAGTGGTGAAGATCTGGAGTGTAGAGAGAGACTGAGGGGAAGGAGAGGGAGTTGGTTGTGTCGCCTCGCTGGCCGATGAAGACTCAGAGATCACTTTATCTGGGAAGACAAAGGAACAAGGGGGAAGGGGAGCTTTTATATTCAGCCTATCGTTGCAAAAGTACTGTTAGGGCAGCTTTTATGACGGCAATTAACTTTGAACCCTGCTGAAGATAACCGAATGTGCTGCATGTGTGTTTAAGTCATCCTTCATGTTCACATGAGAAAGGACAGCTGGAACATTATTAGTCTGAGATCCCCACTATGACTGAGTGAGCACCTATGACGGAACCACTAGAGTTCTGTTGTTTGCTGAGAAGAAAAAGCAGGCAAAACTGGTCCAAACTGGACTCTGAGAGAAAAATGGGACTCATCACCTCACTGCCCCCGCACTCGCTGACGCCCCCCTCCCCTAAACTCCCTGCCTAATTGTCCTCAGCTATAGAGGTCCATCCAACGGAGCTTTGTCCTTGCTATTACTGTACCCTGACCAGCAGACAAGCAAGTGACTCAGTCTGGATAAAACAAGTCAGCTACTCAGGGCATCATAGTTGTGTTTGCTTTCATTCTAGTGTCTCATGTGATAACCCTTAAAGTTAAAGTTAAAGTACCAATGATTGTCACACACACACTAGGTGTGGTGAAATTTGTCCTCTGCATTTGACCCATCTCCTTGTTCACCCCCTGGGAGGTGAGGGGAGCAGTGAGCAGCAGCTTAAGAGATCCTAGTGACATTTTGGGCCATCCAGTATTTAATTTTCAAATAATTTTGTTTGTGTTAAATGAGTTGCAAGAGGATATATTAATTTCAAAAAATATATTTCAGTCGTCATCTCTGTCACTTAATTTAAAATTTCATTTTTCATCACAAACTAATGCAAACTTTCAATTACTTGGACTGCACTTGTACTGGCTTTCATTTTTATATTCATTTTTGTCCACCAGATGGTGCCACTTTTTCCCATTTAAAGCATGCAGCAAAATTACACACATTTTACAGTTTTCTGCAAGGGTGCATGTCACTATTGTAGGATTTAACGTGTATTTTAACAGTGTCTGTTTGTGTGTGTATCTGTGACGGTGTATGTGTTATTATTTAAAAACAAAATTTCCCATAAAAACAGCGGCTATATATTCGCTTTTAAAGGGTTAAATAACCAAAATATTATTACCATTTGCTGTATATATAATTCAGGCTAAAGTAGTTTTTGGACTTGTTTAATGTAGAAAATAATTCTTGGTACATAAGGTATTTGCTGCAGTTTTTGGGGAGTGTTAATTTTTGGTCATCATGACCTCAAGCGTGAATAAATTAAAAGCAGAGCATGAAAATCATTGTTGTTGCCAATCATTGACCAACCTTTGGGCCTAAGAGCAAATACTTCTTCAAATGCATTTTAAGGAAATTGTTTAACTGACTAATAAACTTATTATTAAATTTGTTTTTACTGTGAAGCCACGTGGCCTTTAAAGGGGTTAGAAATATACACGTGTAAGTGTTTAGTAAGTATATTTAAGACGGAGTTCATTTACAAATTAGGTTTTGTGGTGGAAAAATATTTTAAATACAATTTTGTTTGGCATTATTTTTGTTTGTGACAAATGAGTAAATATCATTACAGGGCCCCTCAAGTGTTTTTATTGAGATAAAGCTACTCTAAATAATCCTTTATTGCTCAATAGTGAAAAAATAGGGCTTACCTGTTAAGTCCGTATGCAACACCATCCACCAACAGATTGCTGCATATGTAAAAAGGCCCATACTTACGTACTGTGTCTTTATATACACACACCCCCAAGGTCCCTCAAGGGCGCCTCCTGTAGGCTATTGGCTGACTGATGTCATCATCTCTGCCAAAACAGCTTCAACAAAAACAACAACAGGTCAATAGGTTTAGATTGGCGTTTACAACACAATTAACTGTTTGTTTGTAGTGTGAAAATGCATTTAAATAGTTTATTAAAAAAAACCCCATCTAATTATGAAAATGAAACTGGTTTGAGTCGACAAGGGAAGTTTAAACTGCAGGGACGCAAATGGCAGATTAGTTCAAATACATGTAGTTAGAGGTATAATGGATTCTTGTCGATAAGGATGAGTGGTGACTGTCTGGATCAATACAAGTGCTGATAAGATGCTGCGGGCTGAATTATCCCAGGAATGTATTGATTATTACGTCTGAGGGAAGAAATCACTAGGAAACAAAAAAATTAAAAATGGTTTGGCCTATTTAATGTTGTTTTTGTCACTGCTGGTTCGCGTGACTTAGAGCATTGACCTGTGATCAACAACATGCAAATTAGTCACTGAGTGTTTGAAAATGGATGGATGGATGTTTGTCGGTAAAGCCATCACACTAACGATGATGTGTTATTATATGTCGTTACCAAGTGGTCAATGTCTGGGATTAAATCCTATTGTTGTTTGATCAATTGGTCATCAATTAATCAAACTGCATGAAAGGACAGTATTTAAAGTTAAAGTTAAAGTACCAATGACTGTCACACACACACTAGCTGTAGTGAAATTTGTCCTCTGCATTTGACCCATCCCCTTGTTCACCCCCTGGGAGGTGAGGGGAGCAGTGGGGGGCAGTGGGCAGCAGCGGTGCCGCGCCCGGGAATCATTTTTGGTGATTTAATCCCCAATTCCAACCCTTGATGCTCAGGGCGGACACTCTAACCACTAGGCCACTTACAATAAACGTCACAAATACCATAATTTAACAAAGACACACGGATATTTTTATTTTATATACAATCACTGTCCTGTAATAATAATAAATAAACAGTAAGATTTAAAAACCTGTTAAACTGCATTTGAATGCATCAAATTAATCAATAAATTCAAGACTGTAACAATAGCTTATAAATCACAGCGCAGGCTCCAATCTGAATATGGTACTAAAATTAATGTGCTAGCAACACTGTAATATTTTACATTTGTAAAAATGCTAAAATCAATCTAACATTGTTATGATAAGAAAACTATGTACAATATATGTTATTCTGTGTTAATATGAGGTATATCCCTGCTAAATTGGGACCCTAGGCAGAATTTTATTTTGATCCCTTACCATAACAAAAAATTGTCACATTTTATTTATGAGAAACGATTTTTATACTTTTTTAATCAAACTTGAATTTGATTTAGTGCATGTTTTGTACAAAAACAAATTCATGGGAAATAAATATTTTTAGGGCAAAATAGCAAATTTTGCACAATTAAGCATACTTTTACAAATATGACACATTTTCGACTGGGATTCGAATTCAGCTAAACTGTTGTCAAGTCACATTCAGGTGGCATTGCGTTTAGACTGAAGTCACATTTGAAAGGATCAGATTCCAATTGGATTCGGACTACTTCCTGATGTGGCCTGAATCTTATGGGAAAAGATCAGATTTGGAGTGTTTAGACAGGCAAAAAAATCTGATCTGTGTCACTTGAGTGCAAAAAAAATCTGATTTGGTGTGCAGTGTAAACGGGACCATTAGTAAGTAGTCTGAATCTGATCTTTTGAAATGTGACTTCAGTCTAAACGCAATGCGACCTGAATGCGTCCCGTATGTGACTTTTGCGTCAGCTTCGCATCAGCTACGTCATTCGTATGCGTCGGGAAAGCTGCAGCCTGTCAGTGGAAGTGGATACTTCATCACAACATCTGGTTTCGGTATACAAAGTTTATGGGGGCGGCATGGCGTAGTGGGTAGAGCAACCGTGCCAGAAACCTGAGGGTTGCAGGTTCGCTCCCCGCCTCTTACCATAAAAAAAATGGCTGCCGTGTCCTTGGGCGGGACACTTCACCCTTGCCCCCGGTGCCACTCACACTGGTGAATTGAATGATGATATAGGTGGTGGTCGGAGGGGCCGTTGGCGCAAATTGCAGCCACGCTTCCGTCAGTCTACCCCAGGGCAGCTGTGGCTATGAAAGTAGCTTACCACCACCAGGTGTGAATGAATGATGGGTTCTACATGTAAAGCGACTTTGGGTACTTAGAAAAGCGCTATATAAATCCCAGGCATTATTATTATTATTTTCACCAGCAAAATGTTTGGTGCATCACTTGTCAATACTGCGCAAATAATAGGCTACATGTAATATATGAATTTATATTTTAAATCCGAAGAAACAGGGATTATTGAAGGACCGGAATTGACGCTGTGGCACATTTGCTTACATGTGAGTTGAAAAATAAAGCTAAAGTAGATCCACGTTGATGTCCATGTCTCCTCTACTTAATAGCCAATAAAAGATTAGAACCCTCCCAAATATATTACACTATATTATCCATTCATATATTATATTACTTTAATTAATTTTCACGTAAAAAACACACATTTTTAAGATGTGGAGACTTTTATTTGATTTTGTATTTAGAGTAGCGACTTCCTTGTTAATTTATGGAATCCGGTCAATTTAATTTGTTTTCACTTTATCGAACTGCGCTTGCAAGTTACATCAAGGCCACATTGGGGTCTGTGCGCGTTTACACCAAAATATCACATTTTACTTGCAGTGTAAACAGTCAGCTGGAAAAAAATCTGAAACAAAACAATCTGATTTGGGCCACTTTGGCCTGCAGTGTAAACGGGACCTCTGACACTTCCTTTCACTTTCACATTCTGTGTGCAAGGCTGTGGTTCGCATCACCAGCGCATTTGTGCGTATGGAATGACTAAAAAGCAAGAAAATGCACAATGAAAGAAGTCTCTCTATGTAGGAGGTATATTATAGTAAAATTTTTCCTAAATAGAAAAAAAAAACAACATTAAAAAAAAACACCAGGTGTTGGCCCTGCGATGAGGTGGCGACTTGTCCAGGGTGTACCCCGCCTTCCGCCCAATTGTAGCTGAGATAGGCTCCAGCACCCCCCGCGATCCCGAAAGGGATAAGCGGTAGAAAATGGATGGATAGATTGACCAGCAGACACCAATATGCAACAGTTGGAATTAATTTTATTCAGCTCAAGACCATAAGTCATCCAGCAGCAATAAAATTATAAAATGTAATTGCTGAATAGACGATACGTCTAAAATTGTTATTTCTGACTGTCCACCAAAATGTTAACACACGTATATCCTCCAGACGTGTGTGGAATTGTTAGATCATAAATCCTTCTGACACGTGCTAAATAAAATGCAAAATAGTGCTCACAAAACAGCAATGAGTGTTGATAAATGAGATTGCACGTGCTAAATACTTATATTTGCTTCATCTCCTTCCAGTATTGTGGGCGTATTGATGATCAGCATATATTTTGCATATCAATGAAGACATATACGCAAAATGGATTGCACCCCTTGTTCTGCTCACTTAACAGGCACAATATACTTTGGATACGCTTAACCGATCAGCTTTGCGCGTGCTATCGGGTTTGCACGTGTTTTAATACAGTATATGCCAACCTTCAATAAATAAGGCCCTTAGTTGCGGCGTCATGCATCGATTTTCTGTACTTTGTTTCACCTAGGATTTTATAGCAAGAAAAATGGCCAATTTTGGGGAATGGATGCACATTTTGACTGAGAGAAAAAAATAGCTGAATGAGCAGAATATTTTCAAATTATGTTCTAGCTAAATGCAATGAAAAAATGTATTGGATGCCTTTTAAAAAAATGTAAATATTTTACATTAAGCAGGATTTTGAAATTATTCCAGCTGAAGACACAAACCCCTCCCTTCTTAAAGTACATCATGTCTTTTCATAACATCAACCATTTTTGGCAAGCATATAGTCACCTAACATTGATGCATGTACAAGCAGGCCTCACCAAACATGAATCAAACGAGAACGAATGAGTGCCACCCTGTGGATGGATATATTAAGGAAGCAGCTTTATTGTACAGTACATTAATATCAAATATTTGGTGCAGCAGTGCCTGGCGAACCCAGCCGAGTAAATGACGCTGAACAACAAAACCGAAAGATTTCACATACAGGATACATAAAAAGATTCTATGGTCATCACATTCACTTTAAGTCCAGCCATGATTGTACAGTCTTCCATATATTGTGACACAAATCAAGCAAACATAAACTCAATTGTGATTTTGCCCTTTTTTTTTTCCAGTGTAGTTTGACAGCCCCCAGAGTTCATCAGTGCACAACCACAAGTCCAAATGTAAGGAAGAGCAGCAGCATCCATACGGAGCCTTCAGTAGCAGGTGCTGTAGTACGTAAGACAAATGACAGCAATTTAAACCCATTCTCGTTTACTATTCTTTTATTTTGCTACAATAATCCATGTATGGATATATATATGTATGTATGTATGTATACATACTGGATATATTTATATATATATATATACAGTATATATATACACACACACAGTGGCGGGCCGTGCGTTTCCCACCTAGGCCTTCAGTGATGTCCGACTTCAATGATCACCTCTCAAAATACCGTCATTTATGTCACCACATGACCATTGCTGGAGAAATACTATACAGAAACACATTTACTGTGCATTGACCCACATCAACAGTGTACAAAACGGGTTATTTTCTTGCGCATTTAAAATAAAAAAAACCTGCATCAGCAATTAAAATATATCTTATGTGGTACTGTCAAGATTTAAATTGCAAAAAAGTATTAAACGTGAAAAAATTAAGAAATAAAATATTAGATCTTACAATTTGTAGAACCCATTCGAGGCCGTATAAGCCAGTGGTGCCGCTCGTTGTGTGGCGGGCATTTCCCCTTTTCCCCATAGCTCCCGGGGTTGGCCGACATCGTCTCACAAGATGTAGTTTCTCTTTAAATATCCTTTTTGAAAATGGCCTTGCAAATGTATGTGTTGTCTTTTCTAATCATAAAAGATGCATACGAGGCGTGTTGGCTGAGTTCTTAAAGTTTACCCTACATCGTGCTCATCAAAAACATCCAGCTGCCGGCATGTCTACATTCAACAACCTAAACTGGACTACTGCCCATGCTCTTCACTACTGTGGCATGCTGGGTAATGGAGTTCTTATGTTACCTAGCTCATAACATCACAATATATATCTGCCTTAGGCCAGCTAGAAGGCCTTACTGACAACAGCTGGTGATCGGATTGGCTATCACAACTGGAAGGAGCATAATATGACATGGATAGAATATGAATACTTTTAGATATTTAGGGAAAGTAAATCAAAATTACTTTTATCTTTAATTATGATCATGATTTCTGGTTATATTAGGCTAGCAGAGAAGGCCTTGCTGGCCCTGAAGGCCCACCACTGTGTATGTGTGTGTGTGTGTGTGTATATATATATATATATATATATATATATATATATATATATATATATATATATATATATATATATATATATATATATATACAGGTATATATATATACAGTATATACGTACTGTATATATACGTACTGTATATATATATATATATATATATATATATATATATATATATATATACACAGTATAAATATAAGATTAATCATATCTTACCGTGTGAAGAGTTGTTTGGATCTGAAAAAAGGCAAATGGTAATCAGTGAGTGAAATCCTCTGTGGTCTGTGTTAAACAAATGTATATACAGTGGTACCTCAACTTAAAAGTGTTTTGAGATAACAGCTGTCTATAAGCTAATTGTTATGCTTTAGCAAGCAAAAATTTGAGTTACAAGCATCCGGCTTTTAGTTGAAATTGAATTGTGACAAGCTACGCCAAATGTCACAATGCAGGCTAAAGTGGATCAAATCAGATTTTTTTTTTTTAAATATTGTTTTTTTCGTGCTGACTGAGTAGATAAAAAATGAAATGTGGTCTTTATTAGACTCCATTATAAACACACACAGGCCCCAATGTGGCCCCAAAGTGGCCTCGACGTCACTTGCAAGGGCAGTTCAATAAGGTGAAAACAAGGGAAGTTGACTGGATTGCGTAAATTAACAAGGAAGTCACTACTAGACGAGAAAACATGGACACCAAAGATCAGCTTGTTAGTGGTTTGAAAAGATCTGATTCCAAACATGTTCAGACTACCTCCTTATGTGGCCTAAATCTGATGCGAAAATATCAGATTTCAAACAATTTGGAGCGTTTGGACTGGCAAAAAAAAAATCAGATCTGTGTCACTTGGGGGCAAAAAAAATCAGATTTGGTGTCCATTGTAAACTGAACCAAACGGAACCCGGTAAAATTAGCCCAAAAACATCTGGTCTTACTTGCTAGCATTACCTTATAGGGGGATATTGACATAATTTTGTTTTCCAAACTTGAGAACAAAGAATGAGAGTAAAGGACAGTGCTGAGTGTGGATTATATTAATAAAATAAAATAAATAAATCATCAAAAAAATGATAGACCAAGGTGAAGCAGTTTTAGCGTACACTGTAAAAATAATTTTATTCTATATTCACAGCGAATTACTAGCTATTAATTGAATTACTTTCAAAGTAACATCTAAAGTAATTTACTGTGAAATATCTTTACAGAAATTTCCTGTAAATGCAGAGCTGTGATTTTACGGTCAATTACAATAAAGTTGCACATTAATGCTGTATCTTCACAATCATGATGTTATAGTTACAGTACCGGTACTTACAATATAATTACATCTGTATGCTGTAAATTTACACTTGTAATTTATGTACTCCCTCGGTCTAACAGCATATCGCCACCTACTGTACAAGAGTGTGCAACATAGTCTAAGGAACCTCTCACGAGACAAATCAGTTTGAGTTGACAGCAATATTTTGTGATATTACAGAGGACTTTGATTACAGTATTTTATTTTGAAATAACAGTTAATCACTGAGAAATATAAGGGTATTGTGATTTTTAAAGTCATTTGTTGTAATGTTACAGTGCATTTTGATACAGTATTTTACTGTGGAAAAAATGCTGTGAAATCCAGGTAAATGTTAGTCTGCACCATACTGAAGCAGAATGAGTCTGACGCCAGCCAAGGATGTCAAATGATATTAAACGGCGGACATTTAGCCATGAAAATATGGTAAAGCTGCTGATAGTGTGTTTGAGGGAGAACGTAGCTGGTAGGAGATAACATAGAAGTACATTTTCCATACTAAATGCTGTACATTATTATTACATTACTTCATAAAACTACTGTATTTGTTTTTAGTACATTCTATTGTATTGTTGTTATATAATATTTATTATCTAAAAGTATTTTTTCCCGTTTAAAAGACATGTTACATGTTAAAATTGTGCTGTTTTTTGGAGGGGGCAATTAATTTCAATGGGAGACATTGATTTTATTTGTTTTAAGAGCTCGATCAAAGAACCAATTAATGTTGTGAGTTGAGGGACTACTGTAATATTGGACGCACCTTTGATGGTAAAAGTGGTCTCCATGCCTGCATGGATATGGTCGGTCACGTGACAGTGGAGCAGCCAAGTTCCCGGGTTTCCAGCCACCATCTCCACCGTTTGAAAAGTCCCCGGGAAGAGGTCAAAGACGTCTGCGCGGTGCTCGCGGTCCGTCTGACACAAAAGAGACAGCTAATCTTGCTGACACAATAAACATATCGAATTATTTTTACCCCACCCTTTGTGTGTGTATGTGATTCACCTTGTAGGTAAAAGTCTCAGCATGAAAGTGTACGGTGTGCATGTCCACCTCGTTGCCCATCCCCAGTAAGTACCAGTTCACCTTTTGGCCCTGGGTCATCTCCAGTCCTCGTAGGTTACCATACAATTTACCATTAATCCCTACAAAACAGAGATTGAAACCAGAGATCGAATAATGCTTGAGAAACCAAATATTTTTTAGGCTAAATCTGTGAAACCTTAATATTTGACTTGAACAACATTAGGCACATTTGCACAATCTAATGAGATTTAATGAATGACAGTGGAGTGAATACAGTGGAGCATCCAAAGAGAGCACTATCCACTAAATTAGGGGTCCCAAAACTACAACCTGCATGGCGGATCCAGCCGGCCCCCAATCTGGCCCGCCAATCTGGTCCAATGTTAAAAAAAATATTATTATAATTTTTTTATCTGTAAAAAAAGTATGGGACACTTCTCTTGTTGCCTTAAATTAATGTTTAGATGTATTTAGTTTTTGGCGCGGCCGGACCTGAGTAGAAGGGGATAGAAAAAAGAAAAAAATAAGACACGGAGGGAAATTGCGGGGACAAAAAAAAAAAATTGAAAAAAATAATAAATCTATTCTGCTGAGCCAACATGTCCTTTGTAGTAGTTTTAGTTCGGTATAGCAGAATCGCAGCCGCATTCATTCAAAAGCGCATAGAGATAATTGCTAATTTAGCATGCTTTGAACGCCGTCATCGTGACAGATTTATGGCCGTATTTCTAAAACGACCGTACCATTTAAATAAATAAATGATAAATGGGTTATACTTGTATAGCGCTTTTCTACCTTCAAGGTACTCAAAGCGCTTTGACAGTATTTCCACATTTACCCATTCACACACACACATTCACACACTGATGGCGGGAGCTGCCATGCAAGGCGCTAACCAGCAGCCATCAGAGGCAAAGGGTGAAGTGTCTTGCCCAAGGACACAACGGACATGACTAGGAAGGTAGAAGGTGGGAATTGAACCCCAGTAACCAGCAACACTCCGATTGCTGGCACAGCCACTCTACCAACTTCGCCACACCGTCCATTTAAGTTGATATTGTAGCCAATCCTTTTCCCTATATATATAATTTGTAAAGAACATTGTTTTTTTGAAGTTTTTGCATATTTTTTGTGTTTTGCTTACTTTTTCAATTAATGCCGAAGTGGCATAGCAGTTTTGAATTGGCTTCACTGCGATAGGAGATATTGACACTTTTTCTTTTCCCTTGGACCTATCAACCTGTTTTTTTACCTTCTCATATAAACTTTGAACATTATCTGGAATATAAATATAACTATTAGATATATTGGATTGAACTGAATTTAGTTGTAAATGTAGTCTTTGTGTTTATTTATCATACGTGGATAGGTTGATTGGCAACACTAAAATTGGCCCTAGAGTGTGAATGTTGTCTGTCTATCTGTGTTGGCGATGAGGTGGCGACTTGTCCAGGGTGTACCCCGCCTACCGCCCGAATGCAGCTGAGATAGGCTCCAACACCCCCCGCGACCCCGAAAAGGACAAGCGGTAGAAAATGGATGGATGGATTAGTTACTTATTGTAAATACAAATAGTAATAGTAAACCCTCATTTACTGCTGTTAATTGGTTCCGGGCCTGGCCGTGGTAAAAGAATATCCGCGAAGTAGGAATTTTATAAATGTAAAATTCTCATAGCTGGAGCATACAAAACTGTTGAAGGCTTTCTAAATACTGTTTAACATTAAGGAAGCCCTCTAGACATGAAATAGTTGCAAACTTCCAAGCGACGACTTTATCATAATACTCACTAGGGTGTAGTCAGCCCTAGTTTTTTGGCGTGTTAAACAAGTAATTTTATAGACAGAAATGGGGCCACAAACCAAATCTTGTTTAGGGCCACAAAAAATATATGGTCGGTCCTGGATGCGACAAGGGCGTTAACTCCATAAGTGATGAATTGAGAGACAGAAATTTGACGAAAGTGATCCTCTCCTTAAGTTACCGTGCATCTTGTTGCTCTCCTCAAAGGCTTCATCTGATGTGAAGTTGTCAGGGTTCTCCTCCAGGTACTCTTTGATGTTGTCTTTCAGATAGTGAGACTGGTTTTCATCATGGACAATAAAAAGCAAAGCGAACTCCTTCTCCACGTCTGCCCTCTGTCGGTCAGGCCCCTTGCCCCTCAGAGTCCCACGCCTGCAGACTACCAGCGGGCCCAGAAGACCGCTGTATACATCCTGAACATACACAAATGCTCTATCATTAACATGTCACGTGTCCTCTGGGGTTTAAACCTACACGGTAAAGGCCATGTGCTGTCAAGGGAAATTGTCTTAGGTCGATTTAGATTCAGGGAGAACAAAGCAATCTTGCCAAAATTGTAACAAAGTAATAATCTGTGTACTAATTATTTTGTCCAGATGTTATATTTCAAATCCTGTATATTTCAGCCAAGTTAACAATTAACACTGTTATGACACACTGTAAACATTGTGAGCTTCCATGTGACTTTTACTGTATCCAGGCAAGGTGTACCTTGATGAAATCAACGTCTGAGTAGTAGGCGTAGGAAATGCAGTTTGGGTCCGAGTCCCCCGGTCCAGAGCGCTCAGGTACATCCCACTGCACCGTCATCACATAGCCTGTTAACACATAATAGATACATAAGCACAGTTTGACGTGTTCTACATTTAGGGCCTGATTTACTAAACGGTTGCTTGTATTAAAACACACGAATAACACAAAAGCTGATCTACTAAGCTTGTCCGCAGGAGATTGCGTCTCTTAAGTGAGCAAAATAAGGAGCGCAATCCATTTAGCATTTCTGTCTTCATGAATATGCATAATATATGCTGATTATTAGAACTCTTACAGTACTGGGAGAAGGAGATGCAAATATAATAATTTAGCACTCACAATTTGATTTATCAAGACTGCAGCAGCTGTTTTGCCTCTACATTTAGAACGTCAGAAATGTGTGTGCAAACTGGCAGTTGCAAAGAAATGGCTGTGAGAAAGGAGGTGATTGCACTGCAAAGACAGATGATTGGGAGTGAATCCTCTGTTCGCGTGTGTCAACAGATATGGACTGTGAGAAATAAAAAAAATATTAGACATATGGTCTATTCAGCAATATAATTTTATAATTGTATAGCTGTTTGATGACTTAAGAAATTGATTAAAACAAATTCAAATTGTTTGGATGTCTGCTTGCGTTTTTTTTAATGGCTTTCGTTTTTTTCATATAGAAGATACTTCATTATTATATATCCTATATGAAAAAACTTCTTGCAACATAAATGTTTACATGCATTTTTTGGCCCATTCCAGATAGTGTTAGGTTCTGTTGTCTAGATTACAATTCTTTATCGCACAAAAGGTGGCGTGTGCTGCATATTGCACAACATAACGAAACGGCACATGTTGGACCGTTGGATCAAAGGATGTCATGAATGTGGAGGGAAATCATTGTCTATAGGCTTCTATAGTGCATGCAAAATCCTCAGTTAAATAGGGCTGTCTGGACCCCTTTTGTACTTGTCATCAATTGTACACGCAGTCTTAGTAGATCACCTGCAACATACCCTCTGTGCAAGTATATAGTTTGCACACGTTTAGCGTGTTGCATTTAGATTTTAGTAGATCAGGCCCTCAGTTTCGCTTGCATTCTTACCGGGTTCGACAGCAATCGAAGTGCCACTGGCTTGAACTCCATGTGCATTAATGTTATACGGATAGCTGGCTTTGTTCTTGAATGTAATCACGATCTGTTCTCCCACCTCTGCCTTGATGATTGGACCTACACGGGAAAAAGATGAATAGATTTAACTGTCAAAACATGAAAAAGACCCGAAAAGGCTCCTACAGGGCTTACATGTACAATATATCACAACAGTGATTACATTGCTCTCATTTCAGCAAACATTTTAATGATATCTTCTCAAGGGACAAAACTATGAATGCAATTGATATTCTTGTGAGTAGTCAGTGTACAGCTTGTATAGATTTGCTATCCATTGAAAATGAGTCAACACACAAATAGTTGGCAAAACGAGTAACAAAATCACTGTGTCTTGCCTGCTGTAAAAAACGGTGGTGATAATGTCATGGTCTGGGGCTGCATTCATGTACTGCAGTGTTCTGTGACATCATGATGCAGAGCATGATACCCTCCTTTGGGAAAATGGGCCACATGGCATTTTTCCAACATGGTAATGACACCAAACACTTCGAAGATGCTAAAGGTGATGGAGTGGACAAGTATGTCTCCTCCAAAGCTAAACCTAATGTGGCATCCTTAAAAGGGAACTACACTTTTTTGGGGAATTTTGCATATTGTTCACAATCCTTATGAAAGACATGACGATAGAGGGTTTTTAAAAATGCATTTCAACTTGTAAATTAACATAAATAAAAATCTGCTTAAAGCAGAGTCAATGACAGGTCCGCTATTTTGCCCAAAAAATCGAATAAATAACTATTCAAAAACCGGCAACAATACTCTATTTACATTTTGTGACTTGAATATTAACCAAGTATTAGGGATATTGTTGTTACAAGCGATAACGCAGACAAACTATTTATAGCAGCGGTGTGATCACAAGCCTGTGTCGACATGATTGACTGGCGAGGTGTTTCCTTGCTTCCTTGCTCCCTGGAAGTTTATTGTAGATCGTAAATTGTGCATCTCACCTGGACAGAAGAAGTCTAAGGATGTATTCCGACAAGTCGGTACACTTAACAGCCATTTAGGACCCGGAAATAGCCAGAACGACACGAAAAGACGCTTGGTCTCCGACCCATTTCTTCGTGAGGATTATGGTCATTCTTCATCTAAATGGGAATATATGAACATATAGCAGTCTGCATCCTAATGACAGCAGACATTGTACAGTAAGTGATGTTTTATTAGCATCACACGTTTGTTGGCTCTCATGAAGTCTGCAGTACGTAATTAATGTGCTGCGTATGCTTAAAATGAGGAAAATATGTAAATATTAAATGTTATTATAAATGTGCCCGTTACTACATTACATATATACTTACATCATGTATATAAAACCTTAATGAAGGTCTTTGGATGTTTTGTTTTTTTTAAAGATGTGGGATCTGAGCCGAGGATGTCGTTGTGGCTTGTGCAGCCTTTTGAGACATTTGTGATTAAGGGCTATATAAGTAAACTTTGATTGACTGATTGAATGGCTTTATAGGCAGAATAGTGCAGCTCCCAAAGGCTCGATTGTAAGCGGACCTTTGATTTAGAATGCAAAAAAAATAAATCGTCATGTCTCTCATAGGCAAAATTCCCCAAAAACAACTGGAATGTTACGGTTGACTTACAAGACATTTTGCCTCTCATCAGTTCATAGGCACAGCTTGGGAAAAAAAGGTCTACCAACACAAGTGAGGTTTAAATAAAATGTCTCTCCACATAAAAACACATTCATTGGCTGTCATTCACATTTTGTCCAAGTCAGAAAAATCAACCACTGATGACTGGCACATAACACCTTCAGTTGTAGCTTTGATTAAGCACGAAGGGCACACCTGAAAGGCCTACTGAAACCCACTACTACCGACCACGCAGTCGGATAGTTTATACATCAATGATGAAATCTTAACATTGCAACACATGCCAATACGACCGGGTTAGATTAGTAAAGTGCCATTTTAAATTTCCCGCGAAATATCCTGCTGAAAACGTCTCGGTATGATGACGTTTCCGCGTGACGTCACGGATTGTAGCGGACATTTTGGGACACCATTGTGGCCAGCTATTACGTCGTCTGTTTTCATTGCAAAATTCCACAGTATTCTGGACATCTGTGTTGGTGAATCTTTTGCAATTTGTTTAATGAACAATGGAGATAGCAAAGAAGACAGCTGTAGGTGGAAAGCGGTGTATTAGCGGCAGGCTGCAGCAACACAAACACGTAGCGGCTACGTCGTAGCCGGTGTTTCATTGTTTACATTCCCGAACGATGACAGTCAAGCTTTACCATTGGCCTGGGACAACAGAGACTCTTACCAGGAGGACTTTGAGTTGGATACGCATGCTTGTGGAGATGGGACAACAGAGACTCTTACCAGGAGGACTTTGAGTTGGATACGCATGCTTGTGGAGATGGGACAACAGAGACTCTTACCAGGAGGACTTTGAGTTGGATACGCAGGCTTGTGGAGATGGGACAACAGAGACTCTTACCAGGAGGACTTTGAGTTGGATACGCGGTACCGTGAGTACGCAGCTGCGGCTTCCAAACATTTGATCGCTTGCCCGTACGTGCGTGCCGCTATGTGCATGTCACGTACGTAACTTTGGGGAAATATATGTGCTGTATGAACTTTGCAGAGGTGAACGGTACTTTGGGCTGTGGGATTGAGTGTGTTGTGCGGGTGTTTGATTTCTATTGGCGGGTTATATGGACGGGAGGGGGGAGGTGTTTGTTATGTGGGATTAATTTGTGGCATATTAAATATAAGCCTAGTTGTCTTGTGGCTAATAGAGTATGTATATGTCTTGTGTTTATTTACTGTTTTAGTCATTCCCAGCTGAATATCAGGTCCCACCTGCCTCTCACAGCATCTTCCCTATCTGAATTGCTTCCACTGCCCTCTAGTCCTTCACTCTCACTTTCCTCATCCACAAATCTTTCATCCTCGCTCAAATGAATGGGGAAATCGTCGCTTTTTCGGTCCGAATCGCTCTCGCTGCTTGTGGCCATGATTGTAAACAATGTTCAGATGTGAGGAGCTCCACAACCTGTGACGTCACGTTACTTCCGGTACAGGCAAGGCTTTTTTATCAGCGACCAAAAGTTGCAAACTTTATCGTCGATGTTCTCTACTAAAACCTTTCAGCAAAAATATGGCAATATCACGAAATGCTCAAGTATGACACATAGAATGGATCTGCTATCCCCGTTTAAATAAGAAAATCTAATTTCAGTAGGCCTTGAAGCAAAAGTGGTTGTGTCGTGTTGGGACATGTTCACTGGGAAGTGTATTCACTTGTGTTGCCAACTATTTAACCAAAAATGTCAATGGGTTTAGTCTTTTTTGGGCACGAACGACTCCGTCATAGCCAATCTTCATTTATTTAGTATCATCACTTGAGAAGATATACTGTACTAAAGTAGGGGTGTAATTATTTTTTCAAAATTTTCTGTACATCCGTTTTTAATTAGCTATACTTAGACTTAATAATTACCCAAAATCCCCAAGTGCTGTTGGTTGTCATTCCTTCTCTTCTGAACTCTGAAGGTGTCATCGCTGTATTCTCGATACACCGCCTTCTTGTAGCGGGAACCGATTTGATTTGGCCCTTTACCCACAAATGTATCGCCTGGACTGGAATAAAAGCAATAGCGTTTACATCGACTAATAATACATTTTATCCCACATCCCAGGCCTGCATACCTGTCCTCGGATGTGCTGTGGTGGTTCTCCAGCTCCCACTGCCTGTCAGGCGAGTAGTCCCACTCTACTTCTTCAGCCGCGATAAAATACTCAACCGTGTTGGTAGGCACAGTGTGCATGCTCTTTATGTTGCGGCCCGGGCAGGAGGTCACCCTGTACTGTTGCCTCATTCCGGCTGAATAGTGGTCTGTTACCCTGCAGCTCACCTCGTAAGTGTCTGTCAGATAAAGAAAAAGAAGACGACACACTTTATACACTTGTAGGAGCTTTCACGTAGAGCATCTTATTCTGATAACTACAACAATTTCTGTGGAAATTTTGAATGGGCTACTGTACCGGTTGTGAACCTCTGGCCCGACTTGGCCTTTTAAACAACAGTTGGGCCACTCAACTTAAGAGAGGTCCAACTTAAGTGTTTAGCGCTAAGAGCAAATTTTTTTTTAGTCATATTTTAACAAGACCCTTTTAGGTTAACTCTAAATTCTTCCCTTTTTGGATAATTTGACTGCAAAGTCAGGGCAGTTGCTAGGAATTCTGGGCCTCCTGATTAGTTTGTCTGTGTTAACGCTTATATTAACAATATCACTAAGACTTGGTTAATATTCAAGTCACGAAATGGAAATTAAGTATTGTTGGCACTTTTTTTTATTTTGAATGTGAATACAATTTTAGCATGATAGATCACATATTTTTATTTCTCTTTACAACATGTCCAAAAAGGTGTAGGAAAAAGCAAAATGTATTTAATCCTACCTCCTTTCCACTTCATAGCAACGACTAACACAAATGTTCACTTCCTGTTCTCAATTTGTTACACAATTTACATCAATGAATTCTAAATACAACAGTTCTCCTACAGTATTGTTATGCTATACATAATGACATGAATAATATATTTTTTCAATAAGTTTAAGACGTGTATAATAATTATTTTTCATTGTACTTTGTAAACACTTAAACTGCATAAAATTAGTACATTATTTGATTTCTTTGCATAATCCATTCCATGATTTAATTTCACATAGTAAATGTTTTAAGTGTTGTACATGCATGCAAACGTTTAAAGTGAAATTTTTCTCTAAGGTTATATTTCTCTTATTTTTCTGAGAAGCAGGTTTTAATTTGCTTGTGCATAGAGTGGCCCAACTTAAGAATGTTTTGTGATAAGAGATGTCTCTTGGCTAATTGTTGTTCTTTGAGTTAAAAGCTAAATTTGAGTTACAAGCATCTGCGCCATTAGAATCGGATGATATTCATTGAGTTGAAGAACAAAATCATCAAAAAGATGGCTTGGCAAAGCATATTGTTTATACACTGCTAGTCTGCACCAGACTGAAGCAGAATGAGTCTAACGCAGCCGTAAATGCTAAAATAATATCTAAATGGCAGACATCTATCCATTAAAATATTAAAAAGCTGCTGATGGTGTGTTTAACAGAGAAACAGCTGGAAAGAGATACCGTACAAGTCCACTCTCTAAGGTAAGTGCTGTACAGCATTATTACATTACTTCAATAAACTATTGTGTTTGTTAGTAGTACGATATATTCTATTGTTTTTATACAACTTTTTTTTATCCTAAAGATTGTTTTTCTTTTAAAATGTAAAAAAATTTTTGGGGCCAAGCCACAAATAAAAAAATTGCAACTCCTTTCAATGGGAGACATTGATTTAAGACACAAGTGTTTTGAGGTAAGAGCTACGTCAGAAAACCAATTAAGCTTGTAAGTTGAGCTGCTACTTAATCTTTGAAAAAGAAATGCTGACAGCTGGCATGCTAGCAACCCACGGAGCAGCAGTGAGTGGCTCCATTGCGCAAATTAACGTCTGACATGCATTAGATTACATTAGTTTATTTCAAAGGACACAATGCAATTTCATAAAAGACATGACTACACATGGTTTAAAAAGCCAGAATTAGCCAGAAGGCTAGTTTTCATCTGCTGTCAGACCCCGAATTACTACCACTACAACAGTGCGGGAGAGGTGTGTGTCAGGTGTTGGCGTACTGTCTCTGCTCCACCTCCAACCCCTTTAAAAACTGCTTGTAAACCTGGGACAAAGTCAACCACCACAAAGTTGTAAAAGTGTATTCACAAATGCAGTTTGACCCCTGACTAGGGTTGCCTCAATTATGTAATTAATTACGATGGAATAACGGTGTGGGAGAGATACAAAGTTAATAGCAAATCACTTTTCTTCTGTTAAATCTTAGTTTGTTTTCTTTAAATTTAAATCGATTTTGTTCTGCATTGTTTCATGTTATTTGTGATCAAAAGACTAGAGGGTTGTGATAGTCACTAACAGAGTGAACCTATTGACTGGCTCATTAACATGAATGAAGGGACTGGTACGTTGCAGCAATTTAATTTTAGCGAGACAATGAAGAAATATTTACATTTACCCTACATATCGGTCTTTAAACCAAGGCGTAGACAGCGGCAGCTTTGTGCAGCCTGGACACTCCTTTCTGCTCTGACTGCAGCCAGGACTGCTGCGCGAGGCTCCTGTCAACCTAACCGTCTGCGAGGAGGTGCTCACGGCAGCCCCCGCTGCTTGTCAAGCATATTAACTGTAGAGTGACATGTGCATTCATGTCTCCAAAACATCCGAAAAGTCGCTTGATTTATCGCTTGTTGCTTTTGAAGAAAACTTAGCGAGATTTAGCAAGAAAGAGGCTTCTAAAAGTAGTTCTGAAGAAAGAATACTGCAAGGTTGACTTAGTCCCCAATATTTCTTCCATGGCTGCCCCAGTCTAAATTGGGGCACTAAGCGAGTATTTTTTTCGAGGCCACCTCATTACAAAAAAATGTCACACTTTTTTATTGATGTGAAACAATTTTTATAATTGTTTTAATCCAACTTAAAATTTAATTTGATGCATGTTTGTACTAAAACAAAACCATGGGGAAAAATGCCTAAAGGGGCCCTAAAACGATTTTAATCTGCATTTAAAATCTTATAGTTCTCAAACTTTTCTCACCAAATACCACCTCAGAAAACACTTGACTCTTCAAATACCACCATAATAACCAACATTAAAATACAGTAGCAGGCCAAAGCATTGATTCAAAACAAGACAGATGTTTCATTTAGCAAAGTATATTAGAACATTACACACAGTTTGAACAGGAACATTTTGTTTGAATATAGGAACATAAAACATGTCTGCGTACCAATAGTGGTACCCGTACCACAGTTTCAGAATCATTGGTCAATATCATATGCATTGGATATGCTTTTAAATATATATCTTGTAGATGTCACCGAAATTTTTCTTCCCAGTCACTGGTTTGAAAAGGAACTTAGATTCACCCGGTCACAACTTTAGATAAACCTGCACACTCTGCAATCGAACACAACTGCATAAAAATGTTTTGGTTACAGCAGCTTTTACGTCACTGCATGTTGCACGTTGGTGTTGTTCTGCGCATGGCAAAATTAGACGTAAATAATACTTCATTCTAACTTTTTGTGTTTTCTCATAGCCTAAAGCAGAGCTTGACATACTGTCTAAATAAGTGCTGCCACCTTGCGGCGATGTCACGATGTAGCCCAGGAGTCGGGAACCTTTTTGGCCGAGAGAGCCATGAAAGCCAAATATTTTAAAATGTATTTCCGTGAGAGCCATATAATATTTTTTAACACTGAATACAACTAAATGCCTGCATTTTTAAGTAAGACCAACATTTTTAGAGTTTAATAAGTCTCAGAATAACATCGTTATTCTGAAGCTAACCATCCATCCATCCATTTATTACCGCTTGTCCCGTTCAATAATAAGTAAAATACTAATATTAATGCGAGTTTTCGAACAGGTGCGGTAGAAAACGGATGGATGGATTAAAATGCATGAGAATGTTTTATATTTTGAACGTTATTTTTAACTCTGTGATTACCAGCGGAATTATTCATTACTTCTCGTGTTAAGCAATGTCAGCTAAGATTTATCTGAGAGCCAGATGCAGTCATCAACAGAGCCACATCTGGCTCTAGAGCCATAGATTCCCTACCCCTGATGTAGCCAGACTGCAAAACCCTGCCAAGACAGCCATCCAGAAATGTGTGCAAGCTCATACCAAATTGCACAAACCTTTTAATTTTATGCTTTGGCATTGTTAAACAAGAGTATCCAACATTTGTAACATTTATACGTCAGAAAAGACAAAATTCACCATACGTCCCCTTTAATTGTATTTTTTGTGTGTGCAAAATAACAATTTAGCATTATTACTCCAGCCCGCCCCCGGGACCCCGATAGGGACATGTGGTAGTATATGGATAGATGGATAACAGAAATGTATAAACCATTCTAACTAATTTCCGATTGGGATTCGAACCCAGTACTAGTGCTTATCTCGAAAAGCACTCGTGCTCTGTGTAGGGATGTAACGATATGAACATTTCCTGTCACAAATATTCTGACCAAAATGATCACTATTATCACAGCGTTGTCGAATGTGCTGTAAAAGTACTCATACATACACTGAAATCTTTTGACCAAGTTATTAGACAAAAAAAACAAAACCTTAGATAAATAGACACACTGTTAGAAAACCCATGTTGCATGTTTCGTGTTTGCTTTAGTGTTTTGGTTTTAGTTTTAATAGCTTTTATTGTTTCAAATATTGATTTGTACTGTAGCACTTTAAGATGTATTAAATGAAAAGTGCGTAACAAATAAAATCTATAGATATTACTTATTATTTCTGGCCGGTGTTGTGTCCTACTCTGTTCAGCGCTCCTTGAACGCACCGTAAAAACACCCCTGTCTGGTAATACTCGATCACTTAGGCTCAGAGAGCACAGCTTCTGGGTTCAATGTGCACAGTTGAATAGCTTAGTAGCTCAGACAGCAATGTGTTTATCTAAGTTCAAATAGGGGTATATTGTTTTTTAATGGGGAAAAAAGTTAATGTCTCTTGTTTTCATGTTAGCATTTAAGCTAGCAAGCTAGTACCACTCAGTCTGTGAGTTTATCAAAGTTCCACTTAAAACGTCAATACTAACCGTCAGGGGTTTTTACGGTTTATCTTTACATCGCTAGCTGCGTGATAGTTGAACTACGAGGGGAAATTTGTCATTATATTCTTATCAGTGACGGCACAGGAAGTAGCTAGGAATACGTGGATGGTAAAATCTCACACAAAGCGCCCTGTCATTTATTAATTGACATTTTACATGTGCTTCTTCACACAGCACAGATAGCGGGGGTTATCTTCCAGGCGGCCTTTACGCGCAGTCTTTCTTTTCTAGGCATTTCAGCTATAAACAATTTCTCGTAAATAGTCAAAATTCTCCTTGAACTATGCTGGGATGATGCCCTCATGTCTGTTTAGGATAAAATACTGTACATACTCGACATATCTCTGCAGCGGAAAATGTCAAAACTTTGCTTGGGTTTCCTAACAATGAGTAGGAAAGCAAGTCTGTTGCCAGGAACCCCACACTTGAAGCTATCTAAACAGGATTGCTGATGATACATTTGCATGAAATACAGTCCTATGAATGAATGTGTGACCACTCCCAAAACAGAATGTCAACATTCAGCATGACTCACCAGGAGTGTTTGGGTCCATTTCCACAGTAGCAGTGGTGTGAGGGAAGAGGCTGACGGTGTCACGTGTGGTGCCCTGCTTTTTGAAGGTGTTCCCTTGGAAGTAAACGCCGTGGATGTCCACCTCGGTACCGAGCCCGAATGTGTACCACATGACTTTGTCACCCGCACACATATCCAGTCCTGGAAGGTTCCCGTACATGTAACCGTTTACGGCTGTAGAGATGGACAAAAACATGAGGTACATTATATGATAAGTATGAACCCAAAAAAGTTCCGAAAAGTCGCAATACTTTTCATACCATGCATTTTATTGCTCTCCTGGAAGTCTTCATCGTCCATGTTTATGTCGTTGCTGCCAAACATCTCCATGTTGTACTCCAAATACCAGCTCAGGTTTTCATCCGTGACAGAAAACAGAAGAAAGAACTCCTTGTCCACACTCTTCTGTATACGAGGCACAAACAATAACCTTAAGCCACAACATTAGTCTTTACTAGGATAATAATGTATTGATAAATTTATTATAGAAATTTGTGTTCCATACTTTATACAGTTTCATAAACATTCGGCTGCTAATTGGGTTAGTTTGTGGTCATTTACAACCATGCATTTCTATTTTAACAACATGTTTACTTTTACATTGCTGTATAACTGCTTACACTTAGTCAAGGATTCTCAGAATGGCTCTGCTGTTTTTCAGGCAGTACTGCAAACATGCAGACTGATTTTTTTTGTCCTTTTATAGCATTTTCCAGTCGATGATTCTTGTTGCGTGACTCCATTGGACATGATTTTTCCTAAGATTTTTTAATGTCCGATTCTTTCTTTCTTTCACAGGTGTACAATACACTCACAGTTATTGGAAATTGCCCTAATGCCAAACAGAACATTTAAGTCTCTACATTTTCAAAGTGCATGAAAGCATTTTGGATTATTATTGTTTTTTTAATTTCCTTCATAAAATTTCTAAATAAACTTCGGCTTTAAGCAAAAATACCAAAAATGTAATGTTTTTTTTAAATTAAATTCTATTTTAACAAGTTCTGCAAAATGATTAATTTTTCAATCAGATTAATCGCACTTCTGAAATTGGATTAATGATTATTAGTCACATATTATTATTCACTTGCATATAAATATATTTTGGTCATATTTGTACTCTAAAAATACTCAACATTATTTGTTTAAATGTTTTTACTACTATGTTATCTTTCATTTCTCTAAATATGATAACTTTGGAAAACAAATTTAAAAAATATAATACAATTTGTGCTGTTAAATGATAAAAAAAAAAAGAAAATCAGATTAATCACACTTTTGAATTCGGATTAATCAGGATAATGCACAGGTGGCATAATTTGAAATAACTAAAAAAAGAGCCCAATATTTGGACACAAATGCAATTTTATAATCAGAATGTCATTCGAGAAATTTTTTTAATGTTGTAATTGAATGAATGTCATGTACTTGTTGAAAACTTGCTAAGAGTTTTATCGAAAGTAAGGAAAGTATTTTGAAGTGAAATTTGCCAGCGAGCACAGCAGGCAGAGTCTCCTCACTCATCTTTGCACTGATGTATGCATTGATCTGATCACTGACTGTATAACATGTGCCGCCTTTCAGGTAACCATCCACAGTTACGGTAAAGGAGCATGTACGGTCAAAATAAATTGGGTGATAAATTTTACATTCATACATAGTTAATGCTGTATATATTGTGATGAATCATATGAGTTAACATTTTGACCGCCCTAATGTTGACCTTTTGCAGGCCTTTTTGATCAATTTATGTCATCCATCCATCCATTTTCTACCGCCTGTCCCTTTCGGGGTGGCGGGGGGTGCTGGAGCCTATCTCAGCTGCATTCGGGCGGAAGGCAGGGTACACCCTGGACAAGTTGCCACCTCATCTCAGGGCCAACACAAATAGACAAACAACATTCACACTCACATTCATGCACTAGGGCCCATTTAGTGTTGCCAATCAGCCTATCCCCAGGTGCATCTTTGGATGGCGTACCCACAGGGAACTCATGCAGTCAAGGGGAGAACATGCAAATTCCACACAGAAAGACCCCGAGCCCGGGGATCGAACCCAGTACCTTCGTATCGTGAGGCACATGCACTAACACCTGTCCCACCGTGCTGCCCCAAATTATCTCACAGTTGTTAATTAGTATAAATTGGCATAACATTAACGATTTTACTCATTTAAACCTGTATGATTATCTAAACAATTTGATTGATTTAAGCAAAAAAAAGTGGGAAAAAATATGACTCCAAAATATTTTTACGCCCTTCAAAACAAAATGACTTGTGTGTACTGTTTGGATTTGACGAAAAATTCAAATTGAACGTCCTGTATTTATGCAATATTGCATAAATTATAGCATAACATCCTCTATAGACAGTATAGCTCTGTTGTTTTTACTACTAGTAATAATAGTCATGGCCCACCAGTTGAATGTGGTTGCTTTATATTGTGCAAGTGTACCTTGGACTTACAGTCGCGATCAAAAGTTTACATACACTTGTGAAGAACATAATGTCATGGCTGTCTTGAGTTTGCAATAATTTCTACAACTCTTATTTTTAGATAGAGTGATTGGAGCACATACTTGTTGGTCACAAAAAACATTCATGAAGTTTGGTTCTTTTATGAATTTATTATGGGTCTACTGAAAATGTGACCAAATCTGCTGGGTCAAAAGTATACATACAGCAATGTTAATATTTGGTTACATGTCCCTTGGCAAGTTTCACTGCAATAAGGCGCTTTTGGTAGCCATCCACAAGCTTCTGGTTTAATTTTTGACCACTCCTCTTGACAAAATTGGTGCAGTTCAGCCAAGTTTGTTGGTTTTCTGACATGGACTTGTTTCTTCAGCATTGTCCACACATTTAAGTCAGGACTTTGGGAAGGCCATTCTAAAACCTTAATTCTAGCCTGATTTAGCCATTCCTTTACCACTTTTGACATGCGTTTGGGGTCATTGTCCTGTTGGAACACCCAACTGCGCCCAAGACCCAACCTCCGGGTTAATTTTAGGTTGTCCTGAAGAATTTGGAGGTAAACCTCCTTTTTCATTGTCCAATTTAAAGCACCAGTTCCATTGGCAGCAAAACAGGCCCAGAGCATAATACTACCACCACCATGCTTGACGGTAGGTTTGGTGTTCCTGGGATTAAAGGCCTCACCTTTTCTCCTCCAAACATATTTCTGGGTATTGTGGCCAAACAGCTCAATTTTTGTTTAATCTGACACCACATGGACAAAGATAAGACCTTCTGGAGGAAAGTTCTGTTGTCAGAAGAAACAAGAATTGAGCTGTTTGGCCACAATACCTATCAATATGTTTGGAGTAGAAAAGTTTAGGCCTTTAATCCCAGGAACACCATTCCCACCGTCAAACATGGTGGTGGTAGTTTTATGCTCTGGGCCTGTTTTGCTGCCAATGGAACTGGTGCTTTAAATGGGACAATGAAAAATGAGGATTACCTTCATTCTTCAGGACAACCTAAAATCATCAGCCTGGAGGTTGGGTCTTGGGCGCAGTTGGGTGTTCCAACAGGACAATGACCCCAAACACACGTCAAATGTGGTAAAGGAATGGTTAAATCAGGCTACAATTAAGATTTTGGACTGGCCTTCCCAAAGTCTTGACATTAAACATGTGGACAATGCTGAAGAAACAAGTCCATGTCAGAAAACCAACAAATTTAGCTGAACTGCACCAATTTTGTCAAGAGGAGTGGTCAAAAATTCAACCAGAAGCTTGTGGATGGCTACCAAAAGCGCCTTATTGCAGTGAAACATGCCAAGGGACATGTAACCAAATATTAACATTGCTGTATGTATACTTTTGACAAAGCAGATTTGGTCACATTTTCAGTAGACACATAATAAATTCATAAAAGAACCACACTTCATGAATGTTTTTTGGAACCAACAAGTATGTGCTCCAATCACTCTATCACAAAAAAATAAGAATTGTAGAAATTATTGGAAACTCAAGACAGCCATGACATTATGTTCTTTACAAGTGTATGTAAACTTTTGATCGCGACTGTAGATTTAGACTAAGACTTCGACAAACGTTATTGATCCACAAGAAATATTGTTCTGTACCTAATGTCGTTGTCAGCTGTTTTGTTAAGCTAACAATAGTGAAAGTAACCACTTATTTAAATAGAAAGCTCCAGCATTTTCTCAGAGTATTATTTCACATGAAATAACCTGAGTTCCGTTCTCTCCTAGCGTTCCTTTGGCACACACGAGCAAAGGTCCTACTAATCCTGTGTTGGTATCCTCCACAGGGTCCGTTGCAGAGTAGTACAAGTAAGGGATGCATGGAGAATCCGACGACGACGGACCTTCAAGGACCTGCCAGGTGTAGATAAAGGTTTCCCCCGGACCAACGTGGGCGCCAGGCTTGTCAACACCTTATTCACGGAAAGAACTGACATCAGGAAACACAATGTAGGTTTTTTACGACCTTCGTTCACTGCGTTCTCACCATCCTCATAGCTGCTTCCCTGGAAACGTTTATCGTAGTGCAGACCATGAGGCTGAATACTGCATCTTCCAGCAGCTTTATTCTTGAAAGTCACTCGGAGGGTGTCTCCTTCCTCCGCCCTAAGGATCGGACCTGAACATTTAAGGGGTGTAAGTCGAAGACGTTATGGGGAAAAATTTAAGTTCAACTCAAACTTTTAGGAACTTTAAGCCTCACCTAAGATTCCCAGGTGGAAGGAATCCGATTGCCGGGTTTTTTTAGTGCTGAATGTATCGTCTGTGTACTCTCTGTATAATGCCTTATAATAGCGACCACCAATCCGACCGCCGTCTTTACCGAAAAACGTCTCTGATGGACTGAAAATGAGGAATGAACGAAAAGTTGATGCAGTAATTAGTACAAAATGTACATTTTGAGTCACTTGAAAAAAACGTAATTATTTAATCATTAACAAATATACATATATATATATATATATATATATATATATATATATATATATATATATATATATATATATATATATATATATAATATATATATATATATATATATATATATATATACACTACCGTTCAAAAGTTTGGGGTCACATTGAAATGTCCTTATTTTTTAAGGAAAAGCACTGTACTTTTCAATGAAGATAACTTTAAACTAGTCTTAACTTTAAAGAAATACACTCTATACATTGCTAATGTGGTAAATGACTATTCTAGCTGCAAATGTCTGGTTTTTGGTGCAATATCTACATAGGTGTATAGAGGCCCATTTCCAGCAACTATCACTCCAGTGTTCTAATGGTACAATGTGTTTGCTCATTGGCTCAGAAGGCTAATTGATGATTAGAAAACCCTTGTGCAATCATGTACACACATCTGAAAACAGTTTAGCTTGTTACAGAAGCTACAAAACTGACCTTCCTTTGAGCAGATTGAGTTTCTGGAGCATCACAATTGTGGGGTCAATTAAACGCTCTAAATGGCCAGAAAAAGAGAACTTTCATCTGAAACTCGACAGTCTATTCTTGTTCTTAGAAATGAAGGCTATTCCACAAAATAGTTTGAGTGACCCCAAACTTTTGAACGGTAATTTGTTTAAATAATTTTCTTTACACAACAAGACAATTGCAAAATCACCTTGGTATTTATTGGTAACAATAACACTATATAACATGTTTAAACAAAATTATGGTTATTTAAATATATTATTACATAATTTTTCTGTTTGAATGATGAATTAAGTTATGTAATGTCATTGCTTCAGTGAGACAATAAAACACAATTTAGCTACACCAGAAATAACGGCAGCATCTTTAAAAAATACAAACAAATAAAAGAGAGCACATTACAATATAAAAACAAAAGTATGCAATATAAAATAATGGGATACATATACACTGTAAAAGTTAAATTATCATATTAAGGGAAATTAAAGATAATATAGTAATGAAAACATCCAAACAAATAGTGTAATTTATTTTTCAAAAGTGTATAAACCTGACCAAAATATAAATAATGTTTATATAACTGAAATATGAAGAGAACAATCATAAATACTTCTAAAAGTCATGTTTAGTAAAACTATCCTCCTGTTTATATAAATGTAAATAGGATTATAGCATTGTCCCGAAAAGAAACATGTTGAATGTTCAACTGACAACAATTCAGTAGTACCTCAAATTGAAGCTTAATTGGTTCTGTGACAGAGCTCTTAACTCAAAACACTTGTATATCAAATACATATTCCTATTGAAATTAATCTAAATCAGTTTAATTAGTTGTGTGTAATACTAACAACTACAGTATTTGTATTCCATCCATCCATCCATTTTCTACCGCGTATTCCCTTCGGGGTCGCGGGGGGCGCTGGAGCCTATATCAGCTACAATCGGGCGGAAGGCAGGGTACACCCTGGACAAGTCGCCACCTCATCGCAAGGCCAACACAGATAGACAGACAACATTCACACTTACATTCACACATTATTATGTAATGTAATTGTATTGTACAACATTTAGCTTGGAGAGTGGACTTATACATTATTTTTTTCCAGCTGCTTCTCTGTCAAACACACCATCAGCGGCTTCTCCATTTTTTCATTGATGACTATCCGCCGTTTAGATATTATTGTATCCTTCAGCGGCTTCTCCATTTTTTCATTGATGACTATCCGCCGTTTAGATATTATTGTATCCTTCTTGGTTGGCGTTAGACCTGTTCTGCTTCAGTAAGGTGCAGAGAAGCAGTAATACGCTGGAATTGCTTTGCCAAGTTGGTGACACGCTCAGGGGATGTTTCTGATGATTTATTTCATTACTTCAATTAATATCATCCACTTCTTTTTCTCAGCACTGTCCTTTACACTCACTTTTTTCCTTCCCATGTTCGGAAAAGAAAGTTATGTCCATCTCTATCTATAAGCTAATGCTAGCGAGTACAGATGTTTTGGGCGGATCTTACCGGCTTGTAACTCAAATTTATGCTTGCAACTTAAAGCAGTCAAGAGACAGCTCTTATTTCAAAACAAAGTTGGGGCACTCTTAAATTGAGGTACTAATATGTAGTATATATATAAATAAAATATAAAAACAATTAATTATATTTCTTCAAATTGAACATAATAATTATGGAATAATTGGAATTCCCCAAAAATGTATTAATTCAATTTAATCTGACTACTTTTACCATGCATTTTAAAAAGTGCTATATAGAGGGCTAATGAGATAGTTTTCTCCTATTTAGAAATCATACCTGTTGGCTTCAGTTAGGGAAACATTTCTGATCAAATCTTTTTCTGATGGAGCGTAGTCCCACATCAATTCCTCTGCTGCTACGTAGTAATTCCTGACAACACCGCTCATGGCTGTGGAGTTGACCTCATTGCTGCAGGACTTGACTTGATAAAAGGCCTGCATCCCGGCTGCAAGGAAAAGACAGAAATAGCAATAAAAACGAGGATGATTCCGCTTTCTTAATATCAGAGAATAAATTAAATACAGTGATGATACAAGGGAACGGCATGGGTATGGAGTTACGACTGTCTCAATCATTTCTTTGTTGGAGAGACTTTGGACAGACTTTCAGGATACACAGCAAGTCTCTGCATGTTTACAGTACAGGCTCAGATGTGGATAGGGGTTAAAGGTCAGGCGCTGTACCCTGCATGTGGTCGTTAACTTGGCAGGACACCAGCCACTTGCCCTCCGCTGTCGGGACCATCTCAGCTGTAGCAAAAGTGGCCGGGAAAAGGCTCAGGACGTCCGTTCGGTGGCCCCGGTCCAGTAAAGTATTCCCGTGGAAAAAGGCCGAGTGAATATCCACCTCGTTACCCATGCCAAACAAATGCCAAGCCACTGCACGCTGCTGGCACAGCTCAATTCCGGGCAGGTTACCAAACATGTACCCATTGATGGCTATCACACAGGGAGGACAAGCTCAGGTTAGAAGGAGGGAGTAGTTCAAACAAACTTCAAATTTGTCGTTAAGTTCACCGTGCATCAGGTTTGACTCCTCAAAGTCTTCATCCTCGAAGACCTCGGGTCGATCTGTGAAGCTCTCAATGTTGTCCTCAAGGTACCAGCTCAGGTTCTCATCCACTACGTTGAACATCAGGAAGACATCCTGGGCCACGTCGTTGCGAGCGGTGCCCTTTTCACTATCATTAAGGATTCCTGCAAAATGAAACGTGTACAAGTTACGCTGTAAATTATTA
Source organism: Entelurus aequoreus (assembly GCF_033978785.1). Taxonomy (NCBI): domain Eukaryota; kingdom Metazoa; phylum Chordata; class Actinopteri; order Syngnathiformes; family Syngnathidae; genus Entelurus; species Entelurus aequoreus. Next base: position 66,727,914 of record NC_084735.1, on the reverse strand, counting down.
TTTTATATTGTTTAGTATAGTATGTAATAGTATATGTATGTACTAGAAATCAGGGTTTTATGCTGTCGATTCTGATACCGATCATCCATGAGTGGGATCCGCTGTACCAATACCAACACCAATACCAATCACATGTATTAACAGTTAATTTTTTCAATGTATTTCTGGTGAGTGCTATTGACAGTTTACCAATATCAACACAATATTCAAACTAGTCCCTTATTCTCTTTTATTACATACAATTGTTTGAGCAAAACAAAGCAACAACTAAACCAAAACTACTATCTACTGCTCATTTAAATTAAGATTAAAGATTAAAGTACCTGAGATCGGTAGGTTGGAGTTCAAATCCCAGCCGAGTCATACCAAAGACTATAAAAATGGGACCCATAACCTCCCTGCTTGGCACTCAGCAACAAGGGGTTGGAGTTGGGGGTTAAATCACCAAAATGATTCCCGGGCGCGGCGCCGCTGCTGCCCACTGCTCCCCAAGGGGATGGGACAAATGCAGAGGACAAATTTCGCCACATCTAGTGTGTGTGTGATCCTTTGGGTTTTGTTCTCAAAGTCCTCCTGTTTCCAGGGAATCATTCCTAGAGTTGGTAAACATTTACACAACAACAAAAAAAGATTTTTAAGATATAAAAATATTGACCTTATCAGTTTAGTATCGATCATATACTGATACTACCCTTGGTTTCGACGCAGTGATACTTGACAATGATACCTAAAGGGTACCTATAATGAAGTTAAAGTTAAAGTACCAATGATTGTCACACACACACTAGGTGTGGTGAAATTTGTCCTCTGCATTTGACCCATCCCCTTGATCACCCCCTGGGAGGTGAGGGGAGCAGTGGGCAGCAGTGGGCAGCAGCGTAGCCGCGCCCGGGAATCATTTTTGGTGATTTAACCCCCAATTCCAACCCTTGATGCTGAGTGCCAAGCAGGGAGGTAATGGGTCCCATTTTTATAGTCTTTGGTATGACCCGGCCGGGGTTTGAACTCACAACCTACCGATCTCATGCAACTTTTCTTACCTATTGGTACCTGTTTTTGTGTATTTCGGATCTACATCAGTCCCAAAATGTTTTATTTAAACCATGGAAGTACGGAAAAGATATTTACAAAACAATCTTGCCTTCCTTCATACTTTCTCCAAAAGAGCTGTTTGGGATTTGCTCCATTTGTGACGTTTTTCCCAAGTGTGACATCACTGGATATCTCTATATATGGTAGAGATTTACCCGAAGAGCTTTGCGCGAGTCCGCCATTGTAGTCTGAAGCTGCAGTCCAGTGGTGACCAACCAGTCAGAGACCAAGAGCCACATTTTTTACTGTGTTACCGCAGAGAGCCACATCATACGCATGGGCAACCAGGAACATCACTCCATCCCTTCCACACACACACACACACACACACACACACACACACACACACACACACACACACACACACACACACACACACACACACACACACACACACACACACACACACACCAACACACGCATTCTTGTATTTGTTACCTTTTTGAGACATCTGAAAAATGCTAACCTCTTTAGGACCAGCCTTTCTAGATATATAAAGATTTGTATTTACAACATTAATAATATATACATACTATGCAAATATAAAAAAGCTTGTGAAAAATGAGTTGGAATTTCACAAGAAAAAGGTCACAATTTCACAAGAAAAACTTTTAGCAATTTTATGAAAAGAGTCGTAATTTTACTCGACAAGTCACAATTTTATAAGAAAACTTAAACATTTTGGCAATATTATAATAATAATCGGAATTTTACTTGGTGAAATTATGACTAAAGTCATAATTTTACTAAAAATGTTTCACTATTTTAGAAGAACAACAAAAAAATTGGCAATATTGTGATACAAGTCAGAATTTTATATGACAAATGTCACCATTTTGCATTAAAAAGTACTAATTTTACATAAAAAAGTAATAATTTTACGAGAAAATATTGCAATATTACAGAAGCAGAAAGAATATGAGAAATTGTTCCCAATTTTATAAGAAAAAAGTCGACACATTGTGAGAAAAAGACTGCTTTTAGTTAATTTATTATTTTTTTGAATGTTTTATTTTTATTATTTACTTCAAGTTTTTACAGTATGTCTCTATATACATAATAATTTTTTTAATACATTTTGGTCAAAGGAAGCGCATTTCAATTTCTTACACACACTTGTTATTACACATGTTGTCCAGAAGGGGAGCACTTCAAATTTTTACACACACTTGTTAATTCATATGTTGACCAGAGGGGGAGAACTTTTAAAACCGACACACAGTCAATTTAAAAAATCCCTCCTTTTTGAGACCACCCTAATTTTGATAGATTTCACCACCAGGGGTGCAAATGAGACATTTTCTATTAGATGCAATGGTTTTCCGTATTGGGACCATGATTTCTGTCCTAACTTGTTCACTTGTCCTCATATGGACAGTACTTTTCCTTGTTGATGTCTCAAGAAGGGTAGGAATACAAAAACACACGCACACACGCACACACACACACACACACACACACACACACACACACACACACACACACACACACACACACACACACACACACACACACGTCCCTCTTAGCTCAGCCAGATTTTTTGTAAATGTTACACACCAATATGTTAATGACAGAAATGGACTCCTACAATACTAAGACCAGAGGCCAGTCATTTTCAACAATGAACATTGTGTGCACTGTCTCCACAGACAAACTCCCAGTTCAACCAAGTCCAAGGCGCTGAAGATCTGAAATGTGCTATGACGCTTGGCATATAAGGCAAATGGACTAATTTCTGTAAGGAAAAACTTTAGTTAAATAAAAATTGAACATCTTAACGTGCATTTTTTACAGTTGGAAAAACAAGGTTGGGTTGTCTTTTTGTTTATTATTATCACGTGGTCACCGCAATCTCGCTCGTTCGTCCGTGTTAATGAGCTCATATTGCCCGTCGAATTTGAAGCTGAAATATTCCCACAGCGGGACAATTGGCTTTGTAACCATATTTTATTCCTCTTGATTTTTGTTACTTTGCAGCACGTTTTACTGGCAAGTGGCAAGTAGGGAGGCTGTCTGTACCGTATTTTTCGGACTATAAGGTGCGACTTATACTCAGGAGCGACTTATGTGTGAAATTATTAACACATTACCGTAAAATATCAAATAATATTATTTAGCTCATTCACGTAAGAGACTAGACTTATAAGATTTCATGGGATTTAGCGATTAGGAGTGACAGATTGTTTGGTAAACGTATAGCATGTTCTATATGTTAAAGTTATTTGAATGACTCTTACTATAATATGTTACGTCATACTTGCCAACCTTGAGACCTCCAATATCGGGAGGTGGGGGGGGGGGGGCGTGGTTATTTACCGCTAGAATTCACCAACTCGAGTATTTCATATATATATATATATATATATATATATATATATATATATATATATATATATATATATATATATATATATATATATATATATATATATATATATATATATTGTGGATAATGCATATGTTTAAGAGTTATTTCTTTATTCATAATCATGTTTGAATCAGCTCATATTTTTCCATGTATACTCTGTATACCAGTTTCTCTTTGTCTTCAGATTGCCTGTTTAGACAGGGTCGTAAACCATCAGGAATGTGAACACAACCCCCAAGTCTCTCTTCTTATCAGTGTTGAGAGGAGGAGGGGGGGGGGGGGATGGGGGCTTTCTTTGTGTGAAAAGAGTTGCTTTTTCCTTTGGAATGCCAGATCAACTTGGGCTGCGCATTCGTATGTGTTGTTCGAGGCTGGTCTCTATTCTGAAATATTTGACAATAAATTACAAAAGACCTATTCTGTGCTTGGTGGTACCTTTGAGTCAGTTTATATGTCATCTAAGGAACTTGGGACTGACCAGCGTTTTACATCCCACTTGGAGGAACATCTGGTCAAACGCAACAATTTGGGGGCTCGTCCGGGATGACACGCTGACAATTGGACCTTCTCTTGCAATCTTCTGGACAGACTCACATGGCCAAAACATAATTCAAGGTAAGCAGAACCTTTTTTTTAGATAAAATCTGCATTAGGAGTCTGCCCAGAAGTCTGTAAGTTAAACACTGCTTTGTACCCCAGACACAGATTGGTGATTTTGATAGATTGATTGCATTTTTGCCGAGCCTGCCATTGCATTAAAATTGTAAATAAGTGGTCAACTCACGTCATTGTGTCTCGATTACCGTGACGGGCAGTTTCATTGACGAGTGAACTAATAGTTGGGTGTGGCTCACCCTGGGTAGTTGGTCACCGCCTAAAAGAGTAACGGGTTGGATGCCCATCATATGGTACAGTAAATACTCCCTGGTTGTAAGATCCCTGTGACATCTTTATGTGCACACAAACTAAGGATGGGTTGGAGGCCATTTGTAAAATACAATAAATACTCCCTGGTTGCGAGTTCCCTACGGCATTAACGTGTGCGTTAAAATTAAGAATCGTACGGGAGGAGGCCCTTCTGTACCATATGATAAATTCCACGGCTGGAGGCCATTTGTAATAAATACAATAAAGATTCCCTGGTTGTGAGGTCCCGGCGACACTTTAGTGTGCGCTAAAATTAAGGAAAAATAGACACAATGGACAAGGAGTGTGACAGACAAGAATGTGATGACGGCTGGGGAAAATGTGATGAATCATTACTGTTTAATAATCAATTGAATGCACGGTTGTCGACAATGGAACTAGCAGGTAGAGAAAAAAATTAATAAATTAAAAAAAAGAGAAAAAAGGGAACGTTCCTTGAAAGGGTTAAGAGGGAGTTTACAATACTCGAAAAGTTGTGAACTCAAACGTCTGGTAAAATAAAAAATAAAATAAAAAAGTAACTGGAAGTTTTATGGTAAAGTGAAACGCAGAGAGAGAGTGCTTACGTGTGTGTGTGTGTGTGCGTAGGGCCGTAGGCACTTGCTTGTGTGTGCGTTAAGGCTGAAACGACGCGTCGACGTAGTCGACGTCATCGGTTATGCAAATACGTCGACGCCGTCTTTGTGCGTCGACGCGTCGCATAATGACGTCACACTACCGTCATGGCGAAGCGCAAAGCAGACGATCAAAGAAGACGATGCGAGCGGTGCGAGCGAGGGGGGAAAAGCATGCCAAAAGTGGTCAAAAGTGTGGGAGTATTTCAATAAACGGCCTAATAATGTTGTTGTATGCACACTGTGTCGAGCGGAAATGACCTATCATAGCAGCACAACGGCTATGAACGAACATTTGAAAAGAAAACCATCAACTAGTCAATCGTCCGCGCGAGCATACGTTGACATCATTACACAAAAACATGAATGTGTCATTTGTATCTGCTAGGGGTGTAACGGTACGTGTTTTGTATTGAACCGTTTCGGTACGGGGCTTTCGGTTCGGTACGGGGGTGTACCGAACGAGTTTCTAAACTTAAGCTAAAGTCTTAACAAGCTGCTTTGCTCCGTCTGCCTCTGTCTCAGCATGCAGCATTGTCCCACCCACACAACCATCTGATTGGTACACACGAAGCATTGTCCCACCCACACAACCATCTGATTGGTACACACGCAGCATTGTCCCACCCACACAACCATCTGATTGGTACACACGAAGCATTATCAGCCAATCAGCAGTGCGTATTCAGAGCGCATGTAGTCAGCGCTTCAGCGTGGAGCAGATAGGTGTTTAGCAGTTGAGCATCAGGCAGCGGACTCTCCCCAAATGATAATAAACACCTCCCAGTCAACTACTAGTAACATCACTATGAGCCCGTTGACCTTCTAGAAACTTAAACTGCAGCTCAGCTCACTCGCAATCCTGGCTTGAGGTGAAGGCTAATTAGCTCTCAGTTCCAGCCACATCGACCCCTTCTGAGCGCCTATTTTCAGCTGCTGGGAATATTGTAAACAAGAAAAGAACCAAAGCATGTAGACATGCTAACCTTTCTTCATTACAACTGTTAGACACTCACTGGAATGAGTAGAATTGGTTATTGTGTACTGTGTTGGACTGGATGTTTATTTTGCACATTTTAAAAGCAATACTTAATGTTTACAGTGCTCCAGAATATTTAGATTGGCCCTTTTTTGTATTGGATGTTTATCTTTATTTTTGCACATTTTAGCAAATAAGCAACACTTTCACTTTTGTTGAAATGTTTACACTGTTGTTACAGAATATTTTGTTTTGCACTTTTTTGTATTGGATGTTTATCTTTATTTTTGCACATTTTAAAGCAAAATAAGCAATACTTTTACTTTTGAAATGCTTATACTATTGCAGAATATTAAGATTTGCACTGGATGTTGACTTTTATATTTGCACATTAAAAAGCAAATAAGCTACTTTTAATTTTGTTAAATGTTAAAAGTTTTAAATGTTTACATTGTTACAGAATATTTAGTCATGTTGTTGTCAATGTTCACTGAGTGGCCATACTTCTTTTTTTTTGTAAATAAAAGCCATGACTTTTGAAAAAACGGGCCTACATTTATTTTTTCATCTTCATTTTGAATAAAAAAATAATCGGTAAAAGGAAAAATAATCTATAGATTAATCGGAAAAATAATCTATAGATTAACCGATTAATCGAAAAAATAATCTATAGATTAATCGATAGAAAAATAATCGTTAGCTGCAGCCTTAGTGTGCGTGAGTGCTTACATGTGCATGTATGTGTGTGTGTGTGCTGGATGCGCGTGCTCATGTGTGTGTGTGTGTGCGCTGGTGAAAATGGAACACTCAGGGAGAGAATTTAAGAGTTTGGCGTATGATAAAAGTAAACGGGGATTACGTGGAAAAACGAAATGCAACAAAAGAACCGATGATTAATGACAGAATTGACTGATTGGTTTTTTGTCTGCCGCGCATGCGTAAGACAATTCAAACGACCCGCCCAGACTTTGACTAGGCCACCGCCCCCTACTCCTGTGACAAATGAGGGCGGTGCTCACACAGCCTCTCTAAGATTGAACCCTCCTCCAAAACTAACACTGTCTCCTGAGTGTAAATCACCTCTGGTGCCTAAGCCCCAAAATAACATCCACCCAGCGGAAAACCTCCCGAATATGCCTAATCTTACTAAACAGCAGATAATGCATGAGTCAACGCAAAACTCCTCACTTTACACGCCAGACCATTTTGTTGCCATAAACAAATGCCCTCCCCCAGTAGATGACAGTCTCTCACGTGCACATCAGACATTCTTGAACAACACACAACAGAGCCAGACTTTGTGGTCTCCTGTAACTGTTAATGGCTCAATGGAAGGCTACATTGACCAACACCCACATGAACCACATGCATACAACACACGCTTAAAAAAAAAAAAAAAAAAAGCTGGAGGGACACGCATATCCACTTTTTCCTGATAATAGCGGCAGATTTCAATATAAGCCTTTTGCTGTGGCAGACATGCAAGCCATTGTTGACAAACTTCCACCTGTGTCTGAAGGTGGGAGTCTTTGGCTCAACACATTAGACAAGCTAACAGCAGGATACACTCTCTCCGTAGCACACTTTAGAGGCATTTTGTATCGTTGTGTTTCCACACAAGATGGCAAAAATACAGAACAACAAGCAGGATTAATGGCTGAATCTTCGACCTCACCGATAACACCATACGTTACAAAAATAGCTACTGCTATGCGCAGTCTCTTTCCTCAAGATGAGGATGATAAGGCTAATGACAGAGCAGCAAGGAAGCAACTCCTTAATTTACAGATCGCTGAAGATAAAAGGTCAAAAGAACTAATTAGTAAAAAATCAGCTAGGGATATTCAGCACTGGGTGACCTTGCTTCTGAGTTCCAACAGGTGGAGGAAAGAATCCTCAACAGACGTGCGACCAGACGGTTGGACTCGGGTGGTGGACAACACGGTGCTTCAAAGCCAGTCCAGGGTGGAAACTGTTTCGGCTGTGACCAGCCTGGTCACTGGAGTCGTGACTGTCCGAACATTTCCGAACAGGAAAGGTTCCGTAGTGCCAACAAACGAATACAAAAGCGTGGCAAAGGACGCCCACCGCAGGAGCCCCAGCAGGAGATACAGACTGGCCCCCTGCTGGACATGAGTGTCAACGGACAATGTTATCAGTTTGTGATTGACACTGGCGCCACCCATTCGATTCTGAATGCAGAGGTACCAAAGAAACTGTGTGCTTCCTCTTTAAAGGTCGAAGGCTTCGCTGGGGTCACAAGGTTACCTGTCACCAAACCACTTCCGGTTCAGATTGCGGGACACACACTAAAACACCCCTTCGTGATTGACCTGCACACACCCTGCCAGATTGGTAATGACCTCCTTTACAGACTGTACCCTGACATTCAATATCGCACAGAAGGAACCTTCCTGGTGTTACCTGACGGCTCAACCACCCAGCTGCGACACCACTACCAAGGCTCCTCCATGAGCTCATACCACAGCCTGAAACAACAGGAATGGCTGACATCCAACTGCTCTAACAGTGAAAACCCTGACTGACTGAGATGCTTTCGTGTGTTCTGCCACCCAACTCGCCATATGTTATGATTATTTATATATGTTGGAACTCAAGGTGTGGCTGCTCATGTTGACCTATCTTTGCAACAGCTAGCATGGTATAAGATGGACACAATAGTGTCCCACATTGTTCCCTTGCTCTCTGTCTCGCCTACAAAACCAAAGAACTTAGGTCCAATGATAAGACACGGCGTAGCTGCCAAATATTACACCGACACCCAAATACCACATTTTCAATTGTTTAGGTTTAGCACATAGTTGTGTTAAACACATAACTATGGGCTGCACTTTAGACACCTGTAGGCTACGAGGAGCTAGCAGCTACACAACAGCTGAGCTAAAATGACACATTACACATTTAAGCATATCAAATAATTATAGTTGCTCATTACATACACAAAGTTGCCATGGCAGAAGTCTGATAGAAAGTATTCAGTAACAAACGTGTCCGCATCATTCGACTTTCTACAACATGAGCTTGACTTAATCAACTATTGGGGCCACCAGGTGTGGTAAAATTTCAAAATACTATTGATAAAACATCCGCCATAAGGGTAGTATTTTTTTAGTATTTGTGACAATATAAAATATAAGCATATTTAGTGGAGTTTGAGTTATTTGTGATATTGCTAAGGGGTCCCCTACCCTAACAACACCCCCCAGTGGACCACAGAGGCTAAAGAGACTATCATTGACCTCAAACATGACTTGTCCTCCGCTACTTGACTATTAGCTGACCTTTTTTTTAGATGTTTCTGAAAGTGATAGTATGACTAACACAGTCCTTTTTCAGAAACAGAAGGGGGTGAGTGAGGGTGGATACAGACTCCTTGGAACAAAATCGACAATAATCCGACTCTGACACATTCTATAGTTTTAACATTTTTCCCGTGGGTAAGAAGTTATAACTACATTTTAATTTGAAAATAACGATTTTACACATCGATAGTAGTTAAGTAGATCAAATTTAGAATAGGGAGGAGGTGAGGGTGAACCATGTATAGTCTTTGATTTCACTGATATGATCAATACGGTACAAGGGAAAAGGTACGTACTGACTTGTGTTGACAATCACAGTGGTTGGCCGGAAGCAACAACAACCTCAAAAGAGGATACAATATCAGTAATTAAATGACCTGTGAATGACCTAGTACCCCGACATGGTTTCCCCAAAAAGATTAGGTCAGACAACAGCAACCATTAAAAAAAAAATTACTCACTTAGCCTTGGTCGAAAAGGCTTTCGGACTAGAACACAGGTTTGGGGTACCATCCTGAGTCCCAAGGTAAGGTTGAAAGGATGGACCAGAACATTAAAAACTAATTGGCTAAAATCTGTGCACAGACCAAATTTAATTGGATTGACATGTTGCAATTAGCGTTAATGATCATTAGAAGGTCCGTGAATAAAACTGTTTTACCGCCCTTTGAGTTTTTCACCCTATGAGCTGCATACAGGTCAGCCATTCACAGGACCAGCAGCCCCCCATGGAAGGAGGACTCAGCGTAAAACCAAAATGGTATTTTACACAAAAAATGCAGAATTTGTGTGCCAGTTCTTCTGTACAGATACGAGGATGACAGCCCGCCACTCCAGATTCCCTTCCGCCCGCTGAGAGGGTCAAGATCAAGGTCATCAAACGCAAGTGGACGGAGCCCAGGTGGACTGGTCCCTTCGAGGTCGTGGAACGGACGTCTCACGCCCTTCGACTAGCTGGAAAAGGGGACACCTGGTACCACCTCTCCCTCTACACTCCTGCTGAAGAACCTGACAGATTACCAGCGGATGTCATTGCTGACATTGCCACTACATCTGCCCCACTCGACCCCCCAGCAGCGCCTTTTGAGCCTGAGGCATCTGAAGAAGAACGGGAGCAGAAAACGACTCATTTTTAGTGTGTGTTACCGAGGTAACACACATAAGGGGTGATTGTGCTAGTAACCTCTCCCCCTCTAGGTCATAGAAGAGCGAGGCTTTAATTACACACACATAATCCTACAGCCCAGAAGACGACGCTGAGAGAGAGATTTTCTACCTATATTACTCTTTTTAACTTCTATATCGTATATCCTTATTTGAGACCAGCCTTTATACTCGAAGTTATCCAATTTCTCTTGCTTGTTTTCAGCATAACTATCTGTGTCGTTATATTAAGTGAAAAGTTTGATGTTTATCCCCGTTTCGTTACCTGAATTACTCTGATTTTGATAGACGAAAGGCAGGATGTTACGCCCAGTAGTATTTCCTGACGGACTGGTGCTTGGGCGTGTTCTACTGTCTTTGTGTCTCAGTTCTTCCTTCCTGACGACAGTGACTGACAAGTGTCTAAGAACAAACAGCGGACTTTAAATAGACTGGGTCAAAGGGGATAGCAAGACTTATTTTCTGACCTGTGCAGTGTGATTAATTACGGGGGACACAATAGCTATTACCGTGGTAATAACCTCTATATTTGTTACGACTCAACCCTGAACCATTGGTGTCGGATGCAGACAACATACTATGGTAAGTGGTGCCCATCGTCCCTTTTATGTTGTTTTGGGGGTTGACCTGACTGATACAGACTCTAAAGGAATTATTAAAATTAATGTCCTTGAGAGGGCGTTAACTACCTCTACACCCTCTGTAGCACCTAAAGTACCACCCCACCTTGGTGGTGTTTCAAAGGCTCTCACATCTGTGCGTGCTAATGACATCACCACCGAACGCCTGGTAACTTTGACCTTAGGAGCGGGTACAGGTAAACCTGTGGCTCAGGTGGATGCCAAAACCTGGGTGACTGTGTTGCTTGTTCCGCTGGACGTCCTTTTCCCCACACTTACCCCGCCCCTTTTAAGTTGACTGACATAAATGGCTCAAACTGTCTTATTTCCTTGTTCTCTGAACCCACGCCACCAGGGTGCGATTTGTTGGCTAGTGTGTACCCTCCTGTTGACAATTACACCCGACTTCTTCCATTTGTGGCCCAAAAGCTGAATTACACGTGTTTTCAATTCAAAGGACCCTCTTCGTCCCCCAACAAATTGGGTGACATTAACCCTTCCTGGTGCACCACACTGATAGATGGCTCAAGGATAGGCCCTTGGGCACGAGCTGACTTATTCTGGTATTGTGGGGAGCACAGATTGTACATTAGAATCCCAACGTTATCCGTAGGGCTTTGTGCTATGGTTAGACTGGTGACCCCACTCACCCTAGTGGGTGCCAAATTAACTCCCCTTGTAACTCCTGTCTCAGCGGCCTCTCTAACTTCTCGCCGACGCCGCCATGTTTTATCTCGAAGGAGTGTAAAGGGCTCCTTTGATCTGATGAGAAACCCTGATGGTGTTTACTTTGATGCAATTGGACAACCAAGAGGGGTCCCCTCACAACACAAATTGTGGTGTGAATCCTGTGCAGGTTTCGAGAACCTTCCTATCATTGGTGATATTCTCCCTGTGACTGCTACTAAAAATGTAGAACGCATTAACTATGTTTTTTATAATCTGTTGAGACTGACCAACCTGACTCGTGACGCCGTTGAGGGACTTGCTGAACAACTTGCCCCGACCTCCCTCATGGCCATCCAGAACCGCATAGCCCTTGACCGCATCCTAACCAAGGAAGAAGGTGTGTGTGCAATGTTTGGTGACCAATGCTGTACCTTCATTCCTAACAACACTGCCCCCGATGGCTCAGTTCAGAGGGCCTTAGAGGGCCTCCAGGCCCTGTCTAAGGAACTTACTGAAGTTTCAGGGGTATCTGACCCCTTTAAAGATTGGCTCCAAAGCACCTTTGGCAGGTGGTCTGACCTAATTAAGTCGTCCCTGGTCGCCATTGGAGTTTTCTTGGCCGTCATAACCTCATGCGGATGCTTTATTGCCCCTTGTGCTAGGTCTCTATGCACCCGCATCATTGTTAGAGCTGTCAAAGGTCAACCCCACCCTGGTTCTGGGCTTGCTATGTCACTGAAGGGGGTCAAGCATAGTGGTGACTTTCAGGGACTGTTAGTTTCCTTCCCTGACAATGACGACATTGACGTTGACTATGGTTTGATTGTTTATCGATAGCTTGCTCGAAAACCAAAACAGCACCTACTTTAATGTAGGGCGTGCTTTAGAGGTGTTGCTCTCGTAGGAGAGATCTTTTGGATACAATCTGAAGGGGGATTGTGGATAATGCATATGTTTAAGAGTTATTTCTTTATTCATAATCATGTTTGAATCAGCTCATATGTTTCCATGTATACTCTGTATACCAGTTTCTCTTTGTCTTCAGATTGCCTGTTTAGACAGGGTCGTAAACCATCAGGAATGTGAACACAACCCCCAAGTCTCTCTTCTTATCAGTGTTGAGAGGAGGGGGGAGGGGGGGGGGGAATGGGGGCTTTCCTTGTGTGAAAAGAGTTGCTTTTTCCTTTGGAATGCCAGATCAACTTGGGCTGCGCATTCGTATGTGTTGTTCGAGGCTGGTCTCTATTCTCAAATATTTGACAATAAATTACAAAATACCTATTCTGTGCTTGGTGGTACCTTTGAGTCAGTTTATATGTCATCTAAGGAACTTGGGACTGACCAGCGTTTTACATCCCACTTGGAGGAACATCTGGTCAAACGCAACAATATATATATATGTATGTATATATATATATGTATGAAATACTTGACTTTCAGTGAATTCTAGCTATATATATATATTTATTTTATTTACATAAAAGAAATACTTGAATTATCTATCTATTAGATGGCAGTATTGTCCTGTTTAACTTCTCCGTTCATGACTGAGAAATAATTTCGGCCACCGTGTTCAATGGAGAAGTCTGTTCTATATATTTACAGGCAACATACACCTTCCCCTTTGAACTGTCCTGGATGAACTGAAATTGTTGTTTCCATTCGTTTTGGAACTTGCAAGCGTATTTATACTGTGGGAAAGCAGACGTGAGAATAGGCTGTCCCCACTCAGTCTCAGGTCCGCATTGAGCTGGAGGGGGCGTGGCCTCCAGCTCCGGCTGAATACCGGGAGTTTGTCGGGAGAAAATCTCTGCCGGGAGGTTGTCGGGAGAGGCGCTGAATAACGGGATTCTCCCGCTAAAAACGGGAGGGTTGGCAAGTATGTGTTACGTTAACATACTAGGCACATTCTCAGTTGGTTATTTATGCGTCATATAACGTACACTTATTCAGCCTGTTGTTCACTATTCTTTATTTATTTTAAATTGCCTTTCAAATGTCTATTCTTGGTGTTGGGTTTTATCAAATACATTTCCCCAAAAAATGCGACTTATACTCCAGTGTGACCTATATATGTTTTTTTCCTTCTTTATTATGCATTTTCGTCCGGTGCGACTTATACTCCGGAGCAACTTCCATCCATCCATCCATTTTCTACCGCTTATTCCCTTCGGCTTATAGTCCGAAAAATACGGTACTTGCTTCCTGTGTGTAAATAAAAAGATTGTGAATGACTAAGAGAGGGCTCACTACGCTCAGTTAATCGTACTGTTAAATAAACACGCTCAGGTGCTGAGAGCGATGCACAGAGTGAGACCTCATTCTTCCGTTTTGAAGCGAGAGACAGCGGGGGTTTATTTCTGCGGTTATTTATCGCACTCATTAAAACCTCAATGTCGATTTGTAAGAGCCACATGAAACCAGGCAAAGAGCTGCATGCCGCTCCTGAGCTGTGGGTTGGCCAGGCCTCTAAGCTCCTTCTTTTTCACTATCTTCTTCTTGTGGGGCAGACTGACTCGTACATGCACATGTTGTTGCCATTTCTAATATAAAGTAGCACGTAGTTCGAACTTCTATCTGTGAGTATACTCACTGTAGAAGCGCTAAAAACTACAACAAAAGATGACGGGGATAAAACTCTGTCCAAATGGAGGCACGTAAATAAGACCACACGCACACAAAATGGCACATCCTGAAAAGATGGTCAGAAAGAAGCTTGAAAATGGTCTGTAAAACAAAATCTATGCAAAATGTTGACCAAAGAAACACCTTTACACATTATGGAGACCCCAAGGAAGTATTTTGAATGTAGAAAAAAATCATAATATGACCCCTTTAAGATACTAAGAAATGCAGTTTTTTTGCCGTAATTTAGCTGCTGATTATTAGATAAGGGCAACGTCCCCACACTGTGTATGGACACATGATTAGCTGCTAGCTAAAAAATAAATACAGTGTCAGCGAGAGGGGACCTGCGTTTGTGATCGGCATTAAAAAGCATTAATCGGCAAAGGTGATCACTTACTTTTTTATGAAAATCCCGTTCCTAATATGTACGGTATATTTTATCCACATCATGATTCACTTGATGGACAGAATGCTTTTTTCTGTTGATGAGTTTGTTTGTTATCTCTATGCGAAAGCATAGAAAAACAAAACTGATTTCTGTGAAACTTTGTAAATGGATCGAGAAATCAATTTACACTTTTGGCTGTTTGAGTCTCTTTATCTAAATTTGCTTTGGTTAAGTACTGAGGTTACACTAATTTTTGATGAGATGACAGCTCCGTTGATCACCATTAATTTAAAATTAGCATCAGAACTCTTCCTCTATCGTTTGCTAACATGCACAACCATTTATACCCTGATTTTCATTCATAAAACTGTGCATGTGTGATTTATAATCAGAACAGTTATAAATCCATTGTTTTTTGTCCGAACTACATTATGAGGTTTGTACTTATTCAAGGTTTTTGCGTTGGGAACATTTTTTTGATTTATAACTGTTCTGATTATAAATCACACCTGCAGGGATTTGTCTGCAGAAGAGTTCCTCCCCATTGTCATCCCGCTACTCCTTCCACAACCATCCATAAATGGCCATGCTAATTATCTCATGAATATGGAAATGAGTTTAAGAATTACGTGTTGGACTGTCAATGATGTAAGACTGCGACTCCAACGAAAAAAGCAATATATTTTCAAAATAGCGCTTATTACGCCGAGCACCGTAACAACATTATTTTTGGAGGGCTAAGTGAGGACATACCTAATAAAACATTGACCTATCAAAATGTCAGATCCACTATGACTGAGAACTGTTACTGAGATGAGGACAACATGTTCACATTTTAAAGTTCTGTTTGAAAGTATTTGTCCAAATAATGTATTTATTATTTATAAGTATTTATTTTGTCAAGTAATACAACGCAGATATTGTGTTGCAAGACTTAAGTACTCATCATGAGCAATGTTGACAGCACTTGTGGGCAATTGGCATGCATACGGGATTATTTCAATATATTTCTACAATTGTTTATTTAATTAAAAATATTTAAGGGTTTTAATGATGATGATAATATAGATTACATAGTGGTTGTGCATATGCAGTGTGGCTGTGCAAAATCCAAACATTTGCACTTCACCCGTGTCACAAATTTTAAAGTCTAAAGGCCTGATTCACTAAGATCCAAACATCATGTGCGAAACAGCGCGCAATCTATAAAACTGTGTGTACTATTGCTTGGTGTATGTCGTGTGATCTATAGTAAGTACCAAGGCTGCATGTACAATTCAAAAGTGGTGCACACCGCCGTATTTAAATGAGGATTTTGCGTGTACTATACAGGGCACTCGATCATTTACTGCACATTAATTTTATCATCCTCCTACCTGTGGCGTTTTGCTGTTTTCAAACATACAGGAAAAATCGACTACTTTTTATGGACATTTTAGAAGCAGTTGGACTCGTGCAGTGCATCTACATTAAAGCCACTTTTTTTTCTTTTTTTTTAGCGCTGTGAAGGTGCGCTCATGGGAGAGAGGCTGCACTTATGTGCTCAAGACGCAAAAAAGCATAGTTCAAGACGTTCTTTTCATGTATGAAATATGTCAATATTAATTAATTCTATGTGGAAAAAAACACATCAATTGAATTGGTTTTAATCAGCCCCTTAAAGGGAACTGCACTTTTTTTGCAATGTTGCCTATTGTTCACAATCAATATGAAAGACATGACGACGGATGGATTTAAAAAAAATCGCATTAATAAATATTAAATAAATGCGATCAAAAGTCTGCTTATGATGGAGCCAGTGGGAGCTGTTCAATTGTGCCTATAGAGCCCCTAAAAAAACATCCAAACACCTCCATTAGTGTTTTATATACATGATGTAAGTATAGATGTAATGTAGTAACGGACACATTTATAATAACATTTAATATTTATGTATTTTGATCATTTTTAGCATGAGCAGCGCATTCATTTAAAAAATGTTTGCTTTTTTTTTAAATTCATCATTGATTTCTGCTCACTGCAGACTTTATGAGAACCAACAAACATAATAAAACATCACTTACTGTACAATGTCTGCTGTCATTAGGATGCCAACTGCTAGGATATTCATATATTCCTATTTAGATAAAAAATGTCTCATAATCCTGGCGAAGAAATGGGGTAGGGGGGCAACAAGCACTTTTTGTGTTGTTCTCGCCAGTTCCAGGTCCCAAATGGCAGTCAAAGTGTACCAACTTGTTGCATTATATTCTCAGCCATCTACTTTTCAGGTGAGAGGCATGATTTATGGTTTAGAATAAACTTACAGGGAGCAAGAAAGCGAGGAAGCAGCATAGGGACATAGGGACACGCTGAAGTGATCACGTAGCTGCTATAAATAGTTCGTCTGCATTAGCGCTTATAATAATATCACTAATACTTGGTTAATATTCAAGTCACGAAATGTAAATTGAGTATTGTTGGCGCTTTTTGAATGGTTATTTATTTGATTTTATGGGCAGAATAGTGGAACTTCCATTGGCTCTGCTGTAAGCGGACTTTTATTTACGTTTACTTATTATTTAGAACAGGGGTCACCAACGCGGTGCCCGCAGGCACCAGGTAGCCCGTAAGGACCAGATGAGTAGCCCGCTGGCCTGTTCTAAAAATAGCTCAAATAGCAGCACTTACCAGTGAGCTGCCTCTATTTTTTAAATTTTATTTATTTACTAGCAAGCTGGTCTCGCTTTGCTCGACATTTTTAATTCTAAGAGAGACAAAACTCAAATAGAATTTGAAAATCCAAGAAAGTATTTTAAAGACTTGGTTTTCACTAACTGACAAAGAAACAGATAACAGATTTGGTGTCCGGTTCAAAGTGTGACATGATATATTTAAACATTTGAGAGTTTACTTTTGTATTTTACATGAGCTATTATTTGTACAAACATGGTACAAAGTAATTCATGATTTGTTAAAAAATGTTAGTGGCTAGCTAGTTAAAATGGGATATTGTGATTTCACAAGACTGTCTTAGAAGTGATCATTTGAAAATGTTCAATTTGAAAAATGTGCACTTAGAGAAAATATCAAAATAAAGTGTTGCATATTGATATTTATATGTTTCTATATATATTTATTGTGAGAAATCATTAAGATGATCAGTGTTTCCACAAAGAGAAATATCATTAATTATAATAATAACATAGAGTTAAAGGTAAATTGAGCAAATTGTCTTTTTCTGGCAATTTATTTAAGTGTGTATCAAACTGGTAGCCCTTCGCATTAATCAGTACCCAAGAAGTAGCTCTTGGTTTCAAAAAGGTTGGTGACCCCTGATTTAGAATGCATTAAAAATAAATCGATCCGTCGTCTTGTCTTTCATAACGATTGTAAACGATAGTCAAAATTCTAAAAAGAGTGCAGTTCCCCTTTAAGTCACCCAGCATGCAGTATAAATGATAAAAGGTTGTTGCTGAATAGACTACTGTGAAATATTTTTTATTTATGTCAGTCCAAATATGTTGACACACACACGTAGGACGGAGGATTCTTGTCTGTCCATCCTCTGTCTTTGCAGCAGCGACACTGATTCTGTGTGTAACTGTCAGATTATTTAAATAATGATACTCATTTAAATGCCGCTTTATAGTTTAGTAAAACAGTCTGCGTGGGCTAAATAATTATATTGCATGTTCTCCTCCCCGTATTATTCTGATGATCAGTATATATTTTGCATATTAATTAATACAGAGACTCTAAACGAATTGTGCTCTTGTTCTAATTATTCTTATTCTGCTTAACTGTTTTTTTTTTAATAAAATCTACCAAGTTCAGTGAGCAGGTTTTGTTGTGACCAATGTGTGTTAATTTTTTTTTGGTTGCATTTTTTTTTTGCGCCAAGACAAAGGAAGGTTTTTTGGATTGTGCCATATAACTAAATACGGTGCTGCATGTAATGCACACCACAATTGATGGGGACTGAGCTGAATTACCCGATGTTTCCACAAAATGATAATAAAGTTGCAGTCATCAGATTGACAGATATTTAAAATTAAGTTGAAAACACCCCGCGGGCCAGATTCCTTTTTAGTTTCCAATTAGACTCCTGACGTCTAGCGGGCCAAATTGAACAAGCCGGCGGGCTGCTATTGGCCCGCAAGCCGTAGTTTGGACACCCCTGATTTAGGCCTTAACAAATAAATATACAATACATTCACAAGTAGAGGAATGCTTGTACATCGTTAAATGTATGTTTTTTTTAAATATTTTATAGTGCATTTGCAGGGGTCCCCAAACTACGGCCCGCGGGCCGGATACGGCCCGCCAGCGTCCAAAATCTGGCCCGCGGGTAGTACCAAGTTAAAAAAAAAAAATTATTATTTTTTTTTAATTATTATTTTTTTTAATCTGTTCTTTTTCACCCATACATCAATCCATTTTCCACCGCTTGTTACTGAGTCTCCTAGGCAGATACGGCACGCCAGCGTCCAAAATCCGGCCCGCGAGTAGTCCTGGCTAAAAAGTAAATAAAAATTGTATTTTTTTATTATAATTTTTTTTAATCTGTCCTTTTTCGCCCATCCTACAATCTATTCTCTACCGCTTGTTACTGGGTCTCCTAGGCAGATAAGGCACGCCAGCATCCAAAATCCGGCCCGCGGGTAATACCAAGTAAAAAAAAAAATATATATATGTATATATTTTTTTTTTAAATTATTATTTGTTTTAATCTGTCCCTTTTCGCCCATCCATCAATACATTTTCTACCGCTTGTTACTGGGTCTCCTAGGCAGATACGGCACACCAGCGTCCAAAATCCGGCCCGCGGGTAGTCCCGACTAAAAAAAAAAATGGTATATATAAAAAAAATTTAATCCGTCCTTTTTCGCCCATCCATCAATCCATTTTCTACCACTTGTTATTGGGTCTCCTAGCCGCTCAAGCAAATCATATTGTCTAAAAATAACGGGACGTCATCACGCTTGCGCCACAAAGGTGGCAAGTGCACGATCTTTCAGTCAATTAGTGCACGAGGGGAAAAAATGGCGAAATCGTTTGGGAAACATAAATTAGACTCCGAGTTTAGAGTTTTTAAACATCAGTGGACATATGACTTTTGTTCAGTTTAAGGAAAAGACAGTTTAGATTGTATTTATATGTATATATATATATATATATATATATATATATATATATATATATATATATATATATATGTATATATATATATATATATATATGTATATATATATATATACATATATATATATATATATATATATATATATATATATATATATATATATATATATATATATATATATATATATATATATATATATATATATATATATATATATATATATATATATATATATAGCGCGGCCCCTGGTCAAATTTTTTTAACCCAATACGGCCCCCGGGTCAAAAAATTTGGGGACCCCTGTGCATATGTGTCTTTTCATGTCAGTATGAACGTCATAGTGACACCATCGGGCGTCGCTGATTCCCATGTCTGAAAAACTTTGTGTGAGCTCTACGCGTGGTCAAAAGGTTGCGCAGGAATACGCAACTTTTTCGGCGTATAATTTTTCTATGAATGCTGTTTGCGGAGAAAGTTACATACGTACATTGCACCCCTGTTGACGCAACTTTTCTTTGTAAATGAAGCCCCAGGTCACCGGTGTGTCTGAGTGACAGGAAGAAAAGCCCCGCAATTTTTTACCACCTGTTGATTTGCATGGCTAAAACTCTAGACTCCAAATATGATTTTGTGGTGGGGAGTGGCCTGCGGGCCTGCGGAGAAGCGGGGCATGTCAGGACCAGCTTCGAGATTAGCGGCAGGTGCGTAGATGACACAGCTGTGAGTGGTTGTCTGATGACCTGCCGCTCTGTAAAAGGCAGCGGTCGGGAAGGAGAAAGGTTGTTGATGGTGGAGAAACTGAGACATGGCTGAAAAGCACCAGTTATTGAAAAATAAATAATTGTACGCAAAGATGGACACGGCTGTATTGTCCATCTTGGGTGGTCCAGAGAACCCGGTAGAGCAAGAGCTCTACAGATTTATTCTACGAAAAAAAATCTTCAGTTATATTGAATACGGTAGTTGAGACTCACCCCACAACACCTCTAGTGGCTACAGCCAAGTACTGCACTCAGTAAGTAGCCTGAAGCTAATTCTGAACAATTAGTTAATTAATTGTCCAGTATGGTAAATATTTTGACATATATAAAGCTATCTTTCCTACTTTTTAGTCTGCTTTTGGTTATGGGTCACAGTAGTACGGTATGCAGAGTGGAGCTAAACATACCACTGTCCTTGAATGATTGTTTACATAGTGATGTACTGTGATGAGGTGGCGACTTGTCCAGGGTGTACCCCGCCTTCCGCCCGATTGTAGCTGAGATAGGCTCCAGCGCCCCCCGCAACCCCGAAGGGATTAAGCGGTAGAAAATGGATGGATGGACATAGTGATGTAATTAATAATTGCCATTGTACAGACGTATGCAGGAAATGAGCCAAACCAGACTGAACCGTACCATTCAGTGGAATTATGGTTTATGGCATGAATGGAACAGTCCACCACAGAATCAAAATTCCGTTTTTGAAGTCTCTAAATTTATTAGCATGATCCAGGAAGTAGTTTTCGTTGAATGCAATGGAAGTCTGCAGTCTGCTGAGTCCTATTTTTTGGTTGTTTTTCCAAAATCCAAAAATGTGTTATACTTGTATAACGCTTTTCTACCTTCAAGGTACTCAAAGCGCTTTGACACTATTTCCACATTCACACACACTTTCACACACTGATGGCAGGAGCTGCCATGCAAGGATCTAACCCATCAGGAGCAAGGGTAAAGTGTCTTGCTCAAGGACACAACGGACGTGACAAGGTTGGTAGTAGGTGAGGATCGAACTAGGAACCCTCAGGTTGCTGGCACGGCCACTCTCCCAACCGCGCCAGGACGTCCCCTAAACCTAAATTAATGTGCACTGTACAGTAATTCATGATACGGAAGCACACGTCTCCAGTGCGTACCTTTTTTGCATGTAAGCAGGGCCCCTATAAGTCCTGAGGCGATATCCTTGGGGGCGTTCACGTGAGAGTGGTAGACCCAGGTCAGGCAGTTGGCGTCGTCATCCGTGGGGGCGAATTGGGGTCTGACCTCCCAGCGGTACGTGTAGTTTCCCCCCGGTGGTACGGAGTCGTCCTCCTTTAGCTTACCAGACGTCCCGTCTGGATAAAGCGCTCCTTAGAATTTAAAAGAGTATTAACTCAACATATTATGATGAGTAAAATATGAAAATATGTTGAAATAGTTATTGATACTTTTTTATTTAGTAAAGATCAACTTCATTTATCCCACATTGTTGAAATTCCACAGCTGCAGTATTTTCTCTGCATTTGCTGATTTTATCAGTACTTTTTCTTGTACGGACAGAAAGCACCACTTCCTCCTATTCTTCATTGTCCACACGTGTCCTCAACAACCCTCACCAAGCTTATCAATTGGAATAAATATATCTAGCACTGTTCTTTTTCATGAAAAACAAATGTTTACTTTAGGTTTCCGTCAGCAAAAGGACATTCCAAAGGCAAGGACTATCTCTCCCACTGGTGACTGGGGGATAGGGGCCTGTTGCATAACAAAAGGCTTAAACCAGGGATGTCAAACATACGGCCCGAGGGCCGGATCAGGCCCACGAACAGGTTTTAGCCAGCCCGCGGGATGACTTTGCTAAGTATAACAATTAACCTGATTGATTGATTGATTGATTGAGACTTTTAATAGTAGATTGCACAGTACAGTACATATTCCGTACAATTGACCACTAAATGGTAACACCCGAATACGTTTTTCAACTTCTTTAAGTCGGGGTCCACGTTAATCAATTCATGGTAAAAGTCGAGGATAATGCTCAAACTACATAAATAACATCCTGTAATTTGATTTTGATATAATTTTTTTATCTTGATAGATTGAAAAATAACACCAATGAGTCAGAAAATACAAATAACGACAAATAAAGATAGAATACTACTAACCGCAACATGTAAGTGTAAAAAAACAACAATATGATTTGTACAATTTCAGAATGTGCTTGTTCTATTTTTAAACAAAGAAAACAATGTGAAGTTGTCTTTATTTTTAAGTTATCGTGCCACGATTTTAACAGTCCTGGCCCACTTGGGAGTAGATTTTTCTCCATGTGGCCCCCCGATCTAAAATGAGTTTGACACCCCTGGCTTAAATACAGTATATCTTCCAGCATCTCTTCAATAACAGGACAGTTACCCTCCATGTTCTTCTCATAAAAAACTCCATGAGGATGCATGGAGTAGCTCCTGGATGCGAGGTTTTTCAGGTGGACCACGATAACTTCGTCAACCTCCGCTCGCAGTACGGGCCCCAGGAAGCCCAACCAGGGTGGTCGGGGGGCTTGTGTGCTGTATGTGGCATCGGTGTACTGTCGGAACATGGCCTTTTTGTACACACTGCCAATACGTTGGGGTCCTTTCTGCAGGAATATTGACGCAAACCTGGAATGAATCAAATAAAATAAGACAATGTCATTTTTGGAGCTATTAATTTAGAGCAGAAAAAAGCTTTGATTTATATTTTGTTTCTCAATTAATCATTTAATGGTTGTAAATAATACAAATTGATTACGTGCCCTGAACTTTATAAATATGTTGACATTAATTTCTGTATGGCTGCTGCAATATATTGCACATTAAATTGGTGGAGTGCGGGTGTCTTAATTTGTAAACAGCAGTGAGTGTTTTTTTTTTTTTAGTCTTGTCATTAATGCACACATGAAAAAGTGCAATTTCAATGTTTATGATGTGCATATATTAGAATAAAATAATGAAGGTTATAGCAAGCAGAAAAATGGTTAATTAAAACTAGGCATTGAGGTTATAAGGTGTGTTTAATCCGATTACTCGAATAAACTAATCGATCGATTACTCCATCCATCCATTTTCTGCCGGTTGTCTCTTTAAGGGTTGCAGGGGAGCCCAGCTGCACTCGGGTGACAGGCAGGGTACAGCCTGGACAAGTTGATTACTAAAATAATCGATAGCTGCAGTTGTAGTTGTTTTACATCGGAAATTGGTTGTTTAGGTTCATTCAAACTATGGCTGCAACGATTAATTGATTAAATCAATCAATTTGATAAAAAGCTTCCTTTTATATTCTGTTGCTTTGATTAATCGTTTATTGAGCATAAGTAATACACATTTAAAAAATCCGGACAGCATGGAGTACCTCAAACTTTAAATACGCGGACATAGCAGAGATTTTCAAAACAACATTTAAATGTACAAATGTTAAAAGTTAAATGTCAATGTTGATGATATGTTTCCAAGCAGACATGTTTTTACTTTAACAGTTTTCCTGAAAATATGCATTGAGGCTATAAAGCGTTTTTTATCCGATTACTGGAATAATCGAACAAACTAATCGATAGATTACACAATTACTAAAATAATCGATAGCTGCAGCTTTAGTCATTTTACATTTAGAAATATGTTCTTTATGCTAATTCAAACATAACTATAAGGGATGAACATAACAGATTAATTGAGCATTGATTAATGGCATCAAAATGTTATCACAACTAAAAGAAAAACATAACGTCAGCTAAAGGAAATTGAGCTACCTCTAGGGTTGCAACAATTTATATTGTTATATTGATTTAAAAAAAGGTTTTACTTGCTTTGATTAATCGTTTAATGAGTGTAACTAATACAAGTTTTAAAAATCCGGACTGCATGGAGAGCTCGAACATTTGAATATACGTGAACACAGTATTGATTATGTGCATTTATGAGGAAAAAAGAGAATAAAGTTTATTGCAAGCAGAAACATGTTTTAAAAACTATTTTTCATAAATTACGCATGATTAAAGTATATATAAATATGTATTATATATACTTTACCGGCGGAATGCAGCTGAGATAGGCTCCAGCACCGCCGCGACCCCGAAAGGGACAAGCGGTAGAAAGTGAATGAATGAATGGATATTATATATAATATAATATATATTATTCTATTACATATTATAATATATCAAGTACATGTAAATATAAAGTGTGTTTTATCCAATTACTTGATCAATCAAAAGATTACTCGATTACTAAAATAATCGATAGCTGCAGCCCTCGCTACATCCAAATCTTCTAAACACAACACTGAAATTGAAGCAGGAGTGCAGAACATTCCAAGAGATAGTGAGAACAACATTGATAACTGTAATCTAGCTAGAGATAGTAGTGCAACTCAATAATTCTATAGTACGTATTAAACAAAATCTTTATTCAAATATGACAAAAAAACTCTTCAGCATGTTAAGTTAAAGTTAAAGTGCCAATAATTGTCACACACACACTAGGTGTGGCGAAATTATTCTCTGCATTTGACCCATCACCCTTATATACCCCCTGGGAGGTGAGGGGAGCAGTGGGCAGCAGCGGTGGCCGCGCCCGGGAATAATTTTTGGTGATTTAACCCCCAATTCCAACCCTCGATGCTGAGTGCCAAGCAGGGAGGTAATGGGTCCCATTTTTATAGTCTTTGGTATGACTCGGCCGGGGTTTATACTCACAACCTACCGATCTCAGGGCGGACACTCTAACCACTAGGCCACTTACAATAAATGTCACAAATACCATAATTTAACAAAGACACACAGTGCCAAGCAGGGAGGTAATGGGTATGAGTGTACCTGCAATTCCTCATTTCCTACCTTAAGATGTCTAAATTAAACAAGAGGAGTGATATTTAAATAGTGTTCATTTGATTTCAGTCACACACTCGATAGGAAATGAGTCACATATCCTTCAAATGTAGATGAAACAACAACTCGATGAGCTGACAGCATCGCTGAGAGGTGAAAGAGATGTTGTACCCAAAACAAGGAAGCAAAATGTGATGAGAGTACAAAACAAAAAGGTCTGGCCTAAAATAGCTTGGTGTGGATAACACTGAACTGTAGTAAACCGTACGTGCGCTGATGAAATTGTGGGGACTGGCTGGCTTGGGTGCTGACATGTGATGCGTTGACTTCTTTCCCCATTGAGAGGCTTTGTTCCCTGGCCGGAACTCGTGTGAGCACATTGCTGTGTGGATAGCTTGAATGCAGTATTAGTGTTGAGCATGGGGGCTGTGCAGTTATTTTGCGTGGGGTTGCTGGTGTGGACTCTGCAGAGTAGGCTTGGGGCGGGCGGGCACTGGCTTTGTTTGGCAGGGCGGACTCGCATGGCGTTGTGTTGGCCTGGTGTAGAGCGCCTGCGGGGTCATGGGCTGTGGGGGGGGGGGGTGGCCTCCTGACCGTAGTTCTTGGTTGCCTCCTGCATGGACTGGGGGGCTTGGGGGTGTGTCCAGGCCCTCTGCTCCTCCTACTTATAACCCACACATCGCATGCACGGGTGGGTTGGGGTTCGGGGTGCGGCACGTCCCTCATTTCCTCCTCGGCCGGCGCAGGCTCCGGGGACTGCGGTCTGGGGGCCTGCCATTCCCGTGCAGAGACCTCGCTGAGGGTCTGATTGATTGATTGAAACTTTTATTAGTAGATTGCACAGTAGAGTACATATTCCGTACAATTGACCACTAACTGGTGACACCCAAGTACGTTTTTCAACTTGTTTAAGTCGGGGTCCACATTAATCAATTCATGGTAATCAATTCTGAAGTTTTAAATGTTTAAAAATGTAATTTAATTTTTTTTTTTTTTTAAATGGAGGTGGATTGTCTTCACTTCCTGTTTGTGTTGCGTCGCGCAGGTTTTGTTTCCTGTTGGGCGGGGTTTGTGCCTGCGCTGAAGGGTCTGTGTCGGTGGCTTTGGCCCCTGGCCTTCTTGTTTGGTGTGAGTGCTGTGTCTCGTTAGTTGGGTTTGGAATGGGAAGTGGAGTCTTTTAGTGGGGGAGGTGTTGATGTCTCTTGTTTGCATGTAGGTGTTTGGACTGATGAGCAAGCTGGTGCTGGCTGGTCTCCTAAGTCCTGTTGGCGTGTGGTTGTCGGTCGCTTTGATTTTACCGAGTGGTGCTGGTTGTCAGCTGGTATTGCAGCTGTTGTTTCTGCTGCCGTTTGCTTGTAGTGTGGGCGCCTGTGGCTGCTGGGTCCGGTAAGGGGGGGGGGGGGCGATGTTGTGGTTTGTGGCAGCACGTGCACATGGTGGTTGTCGAGGCTGGCAAACTTCCCGGCTTTATTCTCGTTTGTTGTCGCGTTGTTTGGCTTGTCAGGTGTCGGCCTGCCCTCGCACTCTGCTGCGCCGTCCTTCACACCCAGTGTCGTGCCATCGTCTGGGTGCGGGCTTGTCTGAGATTGTCCCTAGAGGGGAGGGAGGTGCGCGGCCTGACCTGTGGGAGGTAGGGGGTGAAGTGATCGGCTGGTTCTTGGTGGACAGTGGGCTCGTGTGGGCCCGGTTACTGGTGGGGCGGGGGCGGTCTTCCTGTCTGGCTGCGGGGAGTCTCTGGGCCACTCGGCGCGGGGCGTCCCGTCTTTCTGCCTGCGTGAGGTATGGTCTCTCGTTGGCTTGGGCGCTGGCTGTCCTCTGCTTCTCCCGTGCCTTGTCCTCGGCTGGGCGCGTCTGCCCATGGCTTGCCGCTGGCCATGCCGGGCGGCACGTTGGGGCCGGTCTGGGGTTCCTGTTGCTGGCCGGCCTGACTGCAATGGGGCCGGTGGTCCCTTGTTCCCTGGGCACCGCACATGCTGTTTTAGGTCGGGCTCTCTGGGTGGCTGGGGCCGTACTTTGGCTCCCTCACACACTTTTACTGTCATATTTGTACATATCGTAATTTCCTGATTCGGTTCTATTGTTGTTGTTGTTGTGGTTGTTATTGTTGTTGTTTTTTTCTCTCTACCTTATCCCCCTCTTGTCACCGCAATTTCCCACTCTGTTTTCCTTTCTTTCTCTTTCTATCTCCTTCGACTGCGGTCCGGCTGCGCCAAACATAAATATAAATCTATTTATAAAGTCAAATACAAATAAGGCAACAAGAAAATTATCCCACACTTCTCTTTTGTAAAGTAAATCTGTGCAGCAAATACGGGCATATACATCAACAATATGATTTGCCTGAGTAGCTGGACAGGACAAAAAACTGAAACTAAAAAGTGAAGTAGACCGCTTTGGTCACTGACTTCTGGGAAAAGCAGTTTGGCCCATGCAGTAACTCAAAAAAGTCCTGTGTTATGCAATCATGCTCCACTGGTACGTTAAAAGAAACCGTATTGGATGTTGTGACACTTGGGTGACGGATCTCTATCATATCTTTAGTAACTTTGTGAAAAAAGACAAGTTTAAACCTGAATCAAAGAAGTGAGAGAAGTCGTAGTACAAAAAGTTACCCATTCCATTTAAAGGAGGGTACAATAAACATTTATTAGGAATACAATAAGAAAACAATCACATTAAATAGATGATAAAATATGCCATTGGGTGACAAGTTATAGGTCGTCCTTCATAACTCAAATAGTGGCCTCTGCTCAAATAGATACTCGCTGTGAAGAAGAAAATAAATGTTCTTGCCCTCTATAAAAGGAAATGCATTTGTACAAATGCAATAAACGCCTCCCCTTTAATAACTGTTTTGGCCATATCATAGACCTGTTTGTTATACTCTTAGGCTTAGTGGTTTAAAATGTCCCCATTGACTATGTACACTAATCAACACCTTACCCCTAATATACCCCTGCATGGTATTCTTTGTTGTTAAATGAATAAATGTTGTCTGCTATTATATGATGAAATACATTTGTACAAAAAAGTAAACACCACGCCCTAAGAGCAGCCAGGTGCCCTTAGTGGTTAAGTAAATAAACGCCCTTGGCGAGTATTTGAGAAAATGCATTTGTAAGAAGACTGTACATTCCTTACTCCTAATAGGCACCTGATACACTCTGCGGTTAAGTAGTAGTAGTAGGATAGTCAACTCCTTACATTAAAATAGGCACCTAATAATCTCTGTGTTTAAGTAAATAACTACCATCAGCCTTTTAAGAGGAAATGCATTATTACAAATAAAATAAACGCCTTACCCCTAAAAGCAGCCAGGTGCCCTCTGCGGTTAAAGGAATAAAAACCATTGACGACCATTTGAGGACATGTATTTTCACATAGGCATGATTAAGTACAAAAAAATGTCCCCGGCTTCTACAAGAGGAAATGCATTTGTACAAAGACAGAAAAAGGCCTCTGCTAAATAAATGCCTTTCCGAAAATAATCAACTGCTACGCGTACTGTATGAGGAAATGCGAGTGTACAAAGGCAGTAAATGCCTTACCCCTAATAGAATCTAGTGTTCTCCGTATGCCCCGGTCCTCTGTCTGAAGAAATGCATTGGCCCAAATAGGTGCCTGGTACTCTCTGAAGTTGAGTAAATGAATGTCCTTTGGCACTGTATAATAAAATATGGGTAACACTTTAGTATGGGGAACATATTCTAAGTAACAAAGAGTTAATTTAGAGTTATTTGGACACTATGGGAACACATAAGGGTTAGGGTTAGGGTTACTAATAAGCAATAATTCTGAGGTTATTGAGGGAAGACTCTTAGTTAATGGCTTACTGGTTGTATAATAAGGCCATGCAGAATAAGGCATTAATAAGTACTTAATAATGACTCATTAAGAGCCAAGATGTTACTAATTTGCATGTTAATAAGCAACTAATTAATGGCGAATATGTTCCCTATACTAAAAAAACCTACTCAGTGGCCTAGTGGTTAGAGCAGGGGTGTCCAAAGTGCGGCCCGGGGGCCATTTGCGGCCCGCAGCTAATTGTTTACTGCCCCGCCACACATTCTGGAAATACTATTGTAAAAATAAAAAAGAACATTAAAAAAAGTGGAATGAGGTGAAATCTAACGAGAAAAAGTTGCAATGTTGACACAAAAGCTGCCATGCAGGCTGTTTTTTTTTCTTTTGTCTTTCTTCATTTTTCTTTTTTTGCCATTGCTCCAAAAAAATAAATAATGACAAAAAATCCATGTTATAATGAATTATTTTCAGGGCTCCAATTACTTCAAATATTTCACTTTAAAATGTTTTATGTGGTAAATATTGCATATATTGTGTAGTAGCCATATAAAAACATCAAAGTTTTCTTTGACAAAAGCGCATAAAACAAACAAAATAATTGTTCCAGTATAAAATCGACAGATATATCTGAAGTTGATCTCGTAACTTAAGTGTTGAAAGTAAAAGAAAAACCTAATAAAAATGTATCACTTTATGAGTGGGGCACCTTTTGGATCCCAAATATACTTAGTGATTTTTTATTTATCTTTTCACTGTGATTACTCAAAAATATGAAAGAGTTAAAATCAATGGTGTCCTGCATTATTGATCTTTTAGGGCTCTAATTACTAAATACTGCATATTTCAGTTTTACTATAAAAAAAAAACTAAGTTGTTTTTGACAGAAAAGCCATAAAACATTTTTTTTAATTTGTATTACTTTATATCAACTTGAAGTTGGTATAGAGATTTACTGCAAGCGTTAAATAATTTAAAAAAAATAACAATCTGACTTATTTTTAACATTTTAATGACTGAGACCCTTTATGGTCCCCGGGACCCCTAAAGGTAAAATAAATAAAAAATGCATATATTTTGTTATGGTTTGAAAATGAAAAATATCAAAATGGCCCCCACATGCTTTAATTTTTCCGTGTGCGGCCCTCAGTGGAAAAAGTTTGGACACCCCTGGGTTAGAGTGTCCGTTGCGAGTTCAAACCCCGGCCGAATCATACCAAAGACTATAAAAATTGGACCCATTGCCTCCCCGCTTGGCACTCAGCATCAAGGGTTGGAATTGGTGGTTAAATCACCAAAAATGATTCCCGGGCGCAGCCACTGCTGCTGCCCACTGCTCCCCTCACCTCCCAGGGGGTGAAGAAGGGGATGGGTCAAATGCAGAGGTCAAATTTAACCACACCTAGTGTGTGCGTGTGTGTGACAATCATTGGTACTTTAATTTAACTTTAACTAAAGTGTTACCATATATGTTATATGGCTGCAGGTGTGAGTGTTTCATGATGGTTGTTAATGTGACAGGAAAAGTAAACACTTTCTGAGTCACTTTCTTTGTCATGCTTTTGATTGATTTATTAAAACTTTTATTAGTAGGTTGCACAGTGAAGTACATATTGCGTACAATTGACCACCAAATGGTAACACCCGAATAAGTTTTTCAACTTGTTTAAGTCGGGGTCCACTTAAATTGATTCATACAGATATATACTATCAAATATATACTAACATCATAATACAGTCATCACACAAGATAATCATCAGAGTATATACATTGAATTACTAGGGGGGGGCTAGGTTTGGTTGGTATCAACACTTCAGTCATCAACAATCAGCATCAACAATTGCATCTACAACAAAAGACCCCCAGTGGGGATCATCATCGGATTGCTTTTATAATGAAAGTTTATTACATAAGAGCGCAACCTACACCTTTATGGTGGAATAGACTGGATGTCGTCCACAAAAATTCCAAAAGACTTCAGATTGACGTTTTACTCACTCATCCTTGGCGACATCCACGTTGTTGAGCAGGTTTTTTCCACTTGGCGCATAGTCCCACAAGCCCTCCACGGCCGCCACATAATAGACCCTCTCTCGGCCCTCCACGGACGGACGCGAGGCTGACAACAAACAAGCCGTCATCAACACGCTCCACGTCCTCGCCATTGTCACGCGGCTGGTCTGAGGACGGGGCGTGGGGGGACCCCCGGAAGAAACAAACACTATACGGACCGCCTCTGTGGGAGCGCGCACTGTGCCCTGGCAGCGCAACAAGTAACAGCGGAATAAGGAAACAGGCAGCCCTTTGAGGCAGTAAAGCAGCGACCGCCTCCGTGGAATCAAACCCCCCCCCCCCCCCCCCCCCCACCATGCAATCTTCTCGCGATAATTATGACAGTTTTGAGATTATATCATTCAACTGGGAAATGAAAGTAATTGATCCAATTATATGAACGTGCACGGTCATGATATATTTCCACAAAGCAAACACTCTTATTTACATATTACAATAGTGTAGCATTTATAGTGCGACGTAATGGTTATTATATACGCTTAAAAGGTAACTTTTGGAGCTGTTTTAGCCTTTCTTTTGTAGCAAATAAATGAATCAGATTACCAAAATGTAAAAAAAATATATAGATATATTGTTAAATTACTACTTATTAACAGTGCCAATCATTAATTATCCATGTTATTATTATTATTATAGAGGTTTATTTGAAATAGGGACAGATACAAAAACATAGACATCTGAAACAGTTATCCGATGCATGCATCACAGTGTTTGTAGCCAAAGCTAATTTACAACACTTGTCCCCAACAACAACAACAACACAGATCCAACATCATTAAAATAGGAAAATAAAAGATAGAATGAGTTGATAATAATGATAATAGTAATAACACAGACAAAGTGCAAACTAGATAAAAGCCAATAATAATAATAACACAGACAAAGTGCATATATAATATTATATTATTATTATAAAGGCAGAATTGCTTACTCTCTTATGTTGTGGCCAATGGTGTAATATGCAATGCTGGCATCTGCTGGCGTTATATGTGTACTGCAACTGCGGATGATTGGGCTCTTGGTAGAACATAATAGTGGTTCGCGATAGATTACGTGTAATTGTCTTGTGTTGAGAAATGTTCTAATCATCTCCCTTGGCTTCGCAAGTTGTTTTTGTTTTTTTGGCATCACCATAGCATGCACATCCTGAGAGAATGCTTATTTACTTTGCCTATTGCCCCAAAAAGTGCTGCTCGTTGCTCTGATTGTTTTGTTTTTTTAAATGATATTTTCTGTTCCCAGTTTGCTTTTAGCAGCTGTAATGTGCATATTTGATGATATTCCTTAACCAACTCATGTTATTGGACTTTCTTAAATTTTAAATTTTTTGCAACGTTTTTTTTATAAACCTTTATTTATAGTATTCAACATTTATATACAAGCAAATTAATAATAATAAACAAAACAAGTACAGAAACTGTACAAAAACAGTACAAAACAGCGCCAGGGGTTTGTAAACTCAATAAAGCAACTAAAGTAGAATGCAAAATGAATATATGTAGGAATGTGTAAAGCATAGGCTCACACAAGTTCCGAAAATAATCCAAATTTGGAGCACAGCATCATAGTTTTCACATCTTTTTTCATGTTATTTGACTTTTTTATAATCATTATTATTATTTTTTTATAAACCTTTATTTCTAATATGCAACATTTATATACAATCAAGAAATACTAATAATCATAACAAGTACAGGAAGAGTACATGAACAGTACAAAACAGCGCCAGGGGGTTAATGTAAACTCAATAAAGTAACTAAAATAGAATGCAAAATATCAGTGACGTGCGGTGAGGTTCATGGCTGGTGAGGCACTGACTTCATCACAGTCAGATTTACAAACGTATGAACCCTAAAGAGTATCTTATTCACCATTTGAGTGGCAGCAGTTAACAGGTTGTGTTTAAAAGCTCATACCAGCATTCTTCCCTGCTTGGCACTCAGCATCAAGGGTTGGAATTGGGGGTTAAATCACCAAAAATGATTCCCGGGTGCGGCGCCGCTCCTGTCCACTGCTCCCCTCACCTCCCAGGGGGTGAACAAGGGGATGGGTCAAATGCAGAGGACAAATTTCATTACACCTAGTGTGTGTGTGACAATCATTGGTACTTTAACTTAACTTTAACTTTATACATACAAACTGTAGCACACAAAAAAGCACATTTAATAAAAAAAAAACGTTATTATGGTCTTACCTTTACTTATAAAAGAAGTCCATGCGCCGCTGTTGTGCTGGATAATGCACCCCCGCCTGACTGAAATATGAAATCCGTGCTGCAGTCTGCAGGTGTACCCAGAGCCGGCCCAAGGCATAAGCGTACTAAGCGCTTGCTTAGGGCCCCGCGGCCACCAGGGGGCCCCCAAAAGCAATTAACAAAAAAATTCTTATTTTTAATTTTTTGCATGTACGTGTCTGAGTCGGACTCGTACATGGCAGTGATTAGTATTAATAACAAAGTCGGCCATCAGATTTCTTACAGTGATGTCATAAATGACTTTGCCTCCAGAAAAGCCAGGAAGCACAGGTTTTAAGGAGTGGGTGGAGTGGTGTGGGTGGTGAAGAACAGAGGAACAAAACTGCGATGTGATGGTCAAATGTGTGAATTAAGGACCTTAATTTAAGGTAGTTTATTTGGATTTTTTCCCCAAAATGTTTTTGCACATCGTTATTGTTATAATGTGAACATTCATGAAAGCATTATTAAGTTGCACTCATTAGAACAACGGCAATATAGCCAAGTGCCCACTTGGTGTCGCTGTAGGATAAGGAATGGATGATTTTCGCATGTGCTGTTTACTATGTGATGTCCCTAGGACTTCTGGGTTGTGTACGTGATCCTCCGATAGACAGCAATGTTACGTCGGCTCCGTGTCTGTATTAATAGTAACTCTGCAGTACTTTAATAAAGTGTATTTCGGCTAAGAACCTTTTCCAGTGGTCCTTGAAAAAGAGCACAAGTTACCACATATTTTTGGCGACGAGGTGAACTGGTTTTTGTTTTTTTCGTGTGTCTCCGGTTTGTTGTTTTGTAAGCTAAGCTAAGTGTGCTAAGTAAGCTAGGCGGCCGTGCGTGACCGACGGCGCCGAGGAAAAACACAGAGGAGAGACGCAGTTCGCAGCAGTGAAGCAGAACGGAGGACGGCAGTGTGTGTCGGCGGCTGCAGAGGAGCAGCTTGAAGAGGAAATAAAAAAGGCACCCGGAGCTACAGAAGAGCTGCGTGGAGAGGGAGCCTCAAGCTAGGATGGCTACATATGGGACTGTCGGTGAATTTGTGGAGGGACACGAGGACTGGACGGAGTATGAAGAAAGGTTGGGACACTTTTTCTCTGCTAATGGGATTACAGAAGAGGATAAAAAGCGCTCTATTCTCCTGAGTGCGTGTGGAGCAAAGACTTATAAGTTGATAAGGAACTTGGCCACACCGCGGAAACCGGGAGAGATCCCATATGATGATCTTGTCACGCTCGTGGGAAACCACCACAATCCAAAACCTTCTGTGATAGTCCAAAGATTCAAGTTTCACAGCTACTTCAGGAGGCAAGGTCAGTCTGTGGCTAACTTTGTAGCCGAGTTACGGCAGCTGTCAGAACATTGTGATTTCGGGGCAGTGTTAGATGATATGCTACGTGACAGATTAGTGTGCGGCATTAATAATGACGCCACACAACGCCGCCTGCTGGGGGAAACTCCACCACTGACGTTCAAGAAAGCTCTGGAAACCTCCCAAGGCATGGAGATGGCTGCTAATAATGCCAAGGATATCCAGAAAGGACATGGAGGAGCACAAACAGCAGCAGTGCACCATGTCAGGAGAGAGACTGGTAAGCATGAAAGAAAAGTGGAGTGTTTTCGTTGTGGAGGGGGACACTATGCAAATGACTGTAAATTTAAAGACGTTGTTTGTCATGCTTGTAACAAAAAGGGACATTTAGCCAAAAAGTGCAGAAGCTCAAAGGGGAAGGGCAAGCCGGGGCTGGGAAAAATGCAGCAGGCTCAGGCAGCCACACATCACCTAGATGAAGAAGATAAAGAGGCTGTGTGTTCTTTTAACATGTTTGGTGTGGAAACGGATGAAGAACCACCTGAGCCTTACTATGCAACAGTCACTGTAGGAGGGCAGGACATTAAGTTTGAGATTGATTCAGGAGCTACAGCCTCCGTTATCAGTGAAGACACTTACAGGAGGACGTGGGGGTTTAACCAGCCTCCCATCCGCCCATCAAAGCTCAAACTTAGGACCTATACAGGGCAGCCCATTCCTCATTTGGGAGTGGTTTATGTGGACATTTTAGCAGAGGGTCAAAAAGCTAAAGGCAGGCTGGTGATCGCTAAAGGCAGAGGGCCCAGTCTTTTGGGCCGCGATGTGCTTAGAAAAATCCGACTCAACTGGCATGAAATAAAATATGCAAGCACAACAGAGGTCACTCTGCAGCGATACAGTGATGTGTTCAAGGATGAGCTGGGAACACTTAAGGGCATGACAGTAAAGCTCCATGTTGACCCTGAAGCCACACCTAGGTTTTTCAAGCCCAGAGCAGTGCCCTATGCCATGAAAGGCAAAGTTGAAGAGGAACTGGAACGATTACAGAAGCTGGGCATCATCAAGCCCGTCCAGTTTTCAAGGTGGGCAGCACCCATTGTTCCAGTGTTAAAGGAGGACAAAACTGCACGGATATGCGGGGACTACAAAGTCACAGTGAATCAGGTCTCTAAGCTGGAGGAGTATCCATTGCCACGCATAGACGACCTGTTTGCGACCCTGGCAGGGGGTAAGCTGTTCACAAAGCTGGACATGAGCCAGGCCTACCAACAGCTACTGCTCGACGAGGATTCAAAAGAGTACGTCACGATCAACACACACAAAGGTTT
The DNA here is from genome assembly GCF_033978785.1 of Entelurus aequoreus. NCBI lineage: Eukaryota > Metazoa > Chordata > Actinopteri > Syngnathiformes > Syngnathidae > Entelurus > Entelurus aequoreus. Next base: position 66,691,674 of record NC_084735.1, on the reverse strand, counting down.
ATTCAAATACAATCGCCTGGTGTTTGGAGTGGCATCCAGTCCTGCCATTTTCCAAAGAACAATGGACACTCTGCTGCAGGGGATTCCGCATGTAGCAGTGTACTTAGATGATATTTTGGTCACAGGGGCCACGGAGGTGGAGCATCTGGCTAACTTGGAAGAGGTGCTGAAGAGACTCTCAGAAGCAGGGCTGCGATTAAAGCGCAGCAAATGTGTGTTTCTAGCACCAAGTGTGACCTATCTGGGACACAGGATCACAGCACAGGGACTCTGCCCAGTGGAAGACAAAGTGAGAGCTATTAAGGAAGCTCCAAACCCCAAATGCATCACTGAACTCAGATCGTTCTTAGGCATGGTGAACTATTATGGCAAGTTTCTGCCCGACCTCTCAAAAGTTTTGGCCCCACTGTACAAGTTGCTTCACAATGACACGAAATGGCAGTGGTGTGAGGAGCAGGAGGCAGCTTTCAAGGAAGTGAAAGAGCTCCTCCATTCAGCAACGCTCCTGGTTCACTATGACCCGGATAAACAGATAACACTTTCATGCGACGCCTCGCCCTATGGAGTCGGGGCAGTTCTTTCGCATGTAATGGAGGACGGATCAGAGAAGCCGGTTGGCTTTGCTTCACGTACCCTGACAAAAGCGGAGCAGGGATACTCACAGCTAGACAAAGAAGGTCTGGCCATCGTGTTCGCTGTCAAGCGCTTTCATCAGTATCTCTATGGTCGCGCATTCAAGATCTACACAGACCATAAGCCACTGATGAGCCTGTTCAGTGAGACCAAATGTATCCCACCGCTGGCCTCAGCCAGGATACAACGTTGGGCGCTCACACTGTCAGCCTACCAGTACGCCATAGAGTACAGAGCAGGTAAGGATAACGCAAATGCCGATGCACTGAGTCGGCTGCCTTTACCTGACACGCCTGCTGTTACTTATGTGCCTCCAGAGACTGTTTTCTCACTGGAAAAGCTGGAAGAGACACCTGTGAAAGCATCCCGGATCAAACAGTGGACAGAGAGGGACCCAGTCATGTCCCAAGTAAAAACTTTCCTTTTACAAGGCTGGCCCAGTGTGATAGAAGGAGAGGAGTTGAGGCCTTATACTAAACGTAAAACTGAACTGAGTCTGCAAGATGGCTGCATCTTTTGGGGTGCGAGGGTCATTGTACCTCCCCCAGGCCGTTCACAGATTGTGGAGGAAATACATGAGACTCATCCAGGTGCATCGCGGATGAAAAGCCTCGCAAGATCCTATGTCTGGTGGCCAGGACTGGATAAGGATCTGGAGGACAAAGTGAAAGGATGCACGCAGTGTCAGATTAATCAGAACATGCCTCCACCTGCTCCTTTGCACCCATGGGAGTGGCCAGACCGTCCCTGGTCTAGGCTACATATGGACTTTGCGGGCCCTTTTAAGGGGCAGATGTTTCTCCTAATGGTGGATGCGCATTCTAAATGGATTGAGGCCCACATCATGAGCAACATCACAGCCCCCACAACCATCGACAAACTCAGGCAAGTGTTTGCAGTACACGGCTTGCCTGACACACTAGTCACTGATAATGGTCCGACTTTCACCAGCGAGTTGTTCAGTGAGTTCATGCAACAGAACGGCATTCATCACATAAGAACAGCTCCTTTCCACCCAGCCTCAAATGGACTGGCGGAGCGGGCTGTTCAGACAGTGAAGGAGGGCCTGAAGCGAATGACAGGTGACTCACTCAGCACTCAGCTTTCACGATTCCTGTTTAAATACCGCCTCACGCCACAGACTACAACGGGGCGCACGCCAGCAGAGATGCTGATGGGGCGTCGGCCCAAGTCAAGACTGGACCTGCTGCGTCCGGACATGAAGGCAAAAGTGCAGGGAAAGCAGGAAAAACAGAAAGAAAGACATGATCAACATGTACGTGAGAGACAGTTGAAACCAGATGACTGTGTCTATGTGAGAAACTTCAGCAGCAACAACAACCAGCAGTGGCTACCTGGGATTATTCTCAAGAGGAGTGGGCCAGTTTCCTACGTTGTTAAGCTGACTGATGGACGTATCTTCCGCAGACATCAGGACCATGTGCGCCTGCGGCAGGATACAGGCTCAGACACAGACAGTTCCACTGAGTTTCCAGGGGCTGGACCAACAGCAGTAGGGGTGGGTTCGCCAGAGTCTGAGACAAGGACAGAGGCTTCTGTTTCCTCTGGAGAGGATGGACACTCTCACACTGACATCCAGACCTCTCCCAGTCTCCCTACACCAGATCCACCGAAGTCACCCACACCAGCGGTGTCTGCTGGGTCACCAGAGGTAGTGCGAAGGTCGCATCGCACTCGCAAACCTCCAGACAGACTGAATGTGTGACTGAAAGTTTAAATCTGCCATGTTTTCATGTTTTCAGGTTTATATTGCTAAACAGTTGCTGAGACAGTACTTTAAGTTTATGCGTACGCCAGCTAATGATAACCACCGTTTTGGGTTTTCTCAAAGTCCATTTATATTTTTGGGAATGTTGGAATCTAAAGGGGGAGAAGTGTTATAATGTGAACATTCATGAAAGCATTATTAAGTTGCACTCATTAGAACAACGGCAATATAGCCAAGTGCCCACTTGGTGTCGCTGTAGGATAAGGAATGGATGATTTTCGCATGTGCTGTTTACTATGTGATGTCCCTAGGACTTCTGGGTTGTGTACGTGATCCTCCGATAGACAGCAATGTTACGTCGGCTCCGTGTCTGTATTAATAGTAACTCTGCAGTACTTTAATAAAGTGTATTTCGGCTAAGAACCTTTTCCAGTGGTCCTTGAAAAAGAGCACAAGTTACCACAGTTATGTACATTTACATAGTTTTAATATGTACTAGTAACTTTATATTTGTTTATAAACCGTTATGTTACCTTGTTTCTAGTAACTATGTTCATTAATATTATTTAAGTATTTGCTTGATATTTAATTTAATTATGTTGTTTTTTGTACAATTGAATTTGTTCCTTTTTATATGTATTTAAGTGATTTTATTGTTGCACTTTATTGTTTTTCTTGCACTACGAATTATTTTTGCACATTGCTGTTTCAGGTTTTTGTTACCAAAAATAAAAAAGTGAATCAGAATCAGCTTTATTGTCCAGTTATGTTTAACACACATGGAATTTAACTTCAGTAGACTGCGCTATCTTTGTACAAAGTAAACATTAAATATGAACAATTAACTAAAAATATAAACTAGTAATTAAAGACTAATATGTACAGGACTGATGAGACAAGATGACACTTTTACTGTAAATACAAAGCTTTATCACTTGGACTGTTCAACCCCAGGCAACTCTTGTAGCTGAATGTTTTCCACATTTTAAGATTAGGAACCATATGTGGCACTCTGGACATCATTCGTTCATTCATTGGTATTATTTATGTTCTTAACTGGGCCACCGCCATATCTTTATAAATAACATGTCATTTGTAAAGACATGCCAGGCTGACAATAGGATAATGTAAACAACACTGCCAGAGCCGCAACGAGTTTATAGTAGGTGTGTGAATGATCAACAATCAATATTATTGGCAGAAATAGAGGGCCCCAAAATCAAATTTTGCTTAAAGCCCCATGGAGGCTTGGGCCGGCACTGGCTGTACCTAATGTTGTGGCCCAGCAGTCATTCACAACTCCTCCAACACGAACATAATTGTTTTTGCACTTTTTGGCTTCTTATTAAATAACTTTTTTAAATAGATTCAATCTTGCACGTGGAAAGTTTAAGTGTGGGCTTCAGTTGATATAACAGGGGGTGCATTCTACGGCGGGAGTGCATTATCCAGCAAAGGACGCGGGATTGATTGATTGATTGATTGAGACTTTTATTCGTAGGTTGCACAGTGAAGTACATATTCCGTACAATTGACCACTAAATGGTAACACCCGAATAAGTTTTTCAACTTGTTTAAGTCGGGGTCCACTTAAATTGATTCGTGATACAGATATATACTATCATATATACTATCATCATAATACAGTCATCACACAAGATAATCACATTGAATTATTTACATTATTTACAATCAGGGGTGTGGAGGGGCGGGGGGGGGTAGGATATGGACAGCAAGTAGTGGACATAGAGAGAGAGAGAGAGAGAGAGAGAGAGAGAGAGAGAGAGAGAGAGAGAGAGAGAGAGAGAGAGAGAGATCAGAAGGCATAAGAAAAAGTATCTGCATTTGATTGTTTACATTTGATTATTAGCAATCCGGGATTACTGCGAGCCTCAGCCAGTGCGTCTTCGCAGCCGTTTTATGATTGCTCAGCACAAGAAATACGTTACACATACAGTTGTTGACAAAATACACTGTACATTATATACCTCAGCTAACTAAACTATGGAAATCTATAATATAATTCATATAGCAATACGGTCTCACTGCACAGCAGGCTAGCAGTTAGCCGAGTCATTGCTCAACTGGCTGCTGATCACAGCAATTAAGTCTCTTCTCAGTATTTGAACGGCAAATGTTAAAATTCAGCGATTTTGAATAAAAATAATCTAAAACTGGTGAAGTTAAATGGAAAATAACGCTATAGTATAATCACTGGATACATATAACAATTTAATACATTTTTTTTCTTTTTAAAAATGTTTTCTTTCCATGATGGCACGCGAGGCCCCGCCTCACCTCCCTGACTGCACGTCACTGCAAAATATGTAACAACATGTAAAGCCATAGGCTCACACAAATTCCGTAAATAGTCCAAATTTGAAGCACAGCATTATAGTTTTCACAGCTTTTTTCATGTTATTTGACTTTTTTTTTCTTAAATAAACATTTATTTATAATATGCAACATTTACATACAAGCAAAGAAATAATAATAAACAAAACACGTACAGAAATACTGCAAAAACAGTACAAAACAGCGACAGGGGGTTGTAAACTCAATAAAGCAACTAAAGTAGAATGCAAAATAAATATATGTAACAAAATGTAAAGCCATAGGCTCACAAGTTCTGTAAATAATCCAAATTTGGAGCACAGCATCATGGTTTTCACAGCTTTTTTCATGTTATTTTACTTTTTTTTATTTAATAAACCTTTATTTCTAATATGCAACATTTACATATACAAGCAAAGAAATAATAACAACCAAAACAAGTACGGAAACAGTGCAAAAACAGTACAAAACAGCGCCAGGGGGTTGTAAACTCAATAAAGCAACTAAAGTAGAATGCAAAATAAATATATGTAACAAAATGTAAAGCCATATAGGCTCACACAAGTTCTGTAAATAATCCAAATTTGGAGCACAGCATCATAGTTTTCACAGCTTTTTTTCATGTTTTTTGACTTTTAAATTTTTTTTTTATAAACCTTTATTTATAATATGCAACATTTACATACAAGCAAATAAATAATAATAAACAAAACAACAGAACAAAACAGCGCCATGGGGTTGTAAACTCAATAAAGCAACTAAAGTAGAATGCAAAATGAATATGTGTAGCAATGTGTAAAGCTATAGGCTCACACAAGTTCCGTAAATAATCCAAATTTGGAGCACAGCATCATAGTTTTCACATCTTTTTTCATGTTTTTTTGGACTTGTACTGTTTACTCGTCCTGCCATGACGTCATCCAAACGCCGTGTGAGCGCGCGCGTCCCCGCGTGCGCGCCCCACTGGACTCGGCTGTCACTCAGTTGACTAGCAGACAGCCATGGCTGCCCTCAGCAAGCTAACGCGCAACTGCTATGAAGTCGGCCACACATGGAGCCCGTCGTGTATGCAGTCCGCGGCGGACATAACCAGGGGGGCGCTGGAGGTCTCCTTCAAAATTTACGCCCCTCTTTACGTGGTGGGTTCCGCCTGTTTGATACGTGTTGACCTCGAAGCTAATGCTAGCCCGGCTAAACTACTTGTGGGAATTGTTCTGAACTCTTCGAGACGCGGAGATGCTCCTTAAAAGTGATTAAAATGATATTGTGTTACAAGGAGTGTGCTGAGTTACATAGTAAATTCGAAGTTGCAAGTTGCCTGGCAAATCCAGTTCAAGCTGGTCGATGTCAATTTGTAACTGTACTGTAGAATTAGTTATTTACAGACCACGATCACAGTCATGGGTTGTGTGCGTAGATAAACATTTAATAAAGCTTTCTCTACTCTTGTCGAACCACTGACTTTGTACTGACTTTACCCTCTAACACACAGATAGCAGCCATTCTCAGGAGAAGGAATAAGGATTACTACCTAAAAAGGCTTCTACCTGAGATATTACAGTCTACCTCTTTCCTCACTGCCAATGCAGCCCTCTACATATTCTTCTTCTGCATTCTCAGGTGAGTTATTTCCTGCTTGATAGATTTTTTTTCTCTTATCACCTGATAATTGCATGTTTCCTCTGTCAACACACTGATTCAAGTTTCCTTATTCAAAAGCAAAATCTGCAAAGTAAATAAACCAGTACAATGAGACTATATCCAAATCTATTTCACAAGTGCTGGAAGTTTAGCCCATATTTCTCTCTATTGACAGAAAGTGAAACCTCACTGCAGCTGTACTAAACAGCAACTAAAATGCTTAGAACATTAAAGCCATGTTTTTTCCAAGCCCGAAACCGATTACTAATAGTCAGGGAGATGGATAACCATCATTTTTAGCCGATATTTATCTGCAGTAAAATGAAGCTAAACATGAATAGTATATCAATCAATCAATGAATTAAAGTTTATTTATGTAGCCCTAAATCACGAGTCTCTCAAAGGGTTGCACAAGCCACAACGACGTACTCGGCTCAGGGGAACTTCAAAATGTTCAATATTTTTTTAAGTGCAATGTTTGCCAGCATAAATTTGAAAGTGATCCCGAATTAACAAAGGTCTTAACTCATTCTCTTTCTATGCCACATCAATGTGGAATGCGCTCCCAACAGGTATAAAAGAAAGGGCATCTCTATCCTCCTTCAAAACCGCAATAAAAGTTCACCTCCAGGCAGCTACAACCCTAAACTAACACCCTCCCCAGATTGTTAATAATCAAATGTAAACAATCAAATGCAGATACTTTTTCTTATGCCCTCTGATATCTCTCTCTCTCTCTCTCTCTCTCTCTCTCTCTCTCTCTCTCTCTCTCTCTCTCTCTCTCTCTCTCTCTCTCTCTCTCTCTCTCTCTTTTTTCTCTCTCTCTCTCGCCCTCTCCTTATGATGATAGTATATATCTGATAGTATATATCTGTATCATGAATCAATTTAAGTGGACCCCGACTTAAACAAGTTGAAAAACTTATTCGGGTGTTACCATTTAGTGGTCAATTGTACGGAATATGTACTTCACTGTGCAACCTACTAGTAAAAGTCTCAATCAATCAATCAAAAAATCCAATTTATTTTTATGTTTGTCTACTTACATAGTACAATCAAAAGTTCTTGACTTTCTAATTGCAATGGTAAACATACTAATGAGAAATAAGTGTATTGTCTTTGAAAGGGTTACTTGCAATATTATCATTATATATTTTGATGACTTTAGTGCTAATAATAATACCATTAATTTGTGGAACAATATATCATCCAGCAAAAACTGTTATCGGCAGAGGCCTAACTCTGTGTCTGTATTTTTTCGCCACACGCTCTTAACGAGTTCTAATTCTTTTTGTGGGGTATTAATATTTGATGGGAGTAATCACGAAGCATAACACAGGGACCACTGACAAACAGCAATGCAATAAAGTGCAGTTAATTATACTATATGTATTTCCATTGTAGGAAACTACTGGGAGGGTTTTATTCATGGTCCATTGGGTTTGGCTCAGCACTGCCCGCCTCCTATATCGCAATCCTCCTGGAGCGTAAGAGCAGGTGAAATTTATGATTTTTTTTTTCCTACATTTACCACAATATCTTCCCAATAATACTTAATTTGTGCTGTGGATCTCTTGGCTGTGTCCTAATTGTGTGTGTTGACATATCCTCCCTGTACAGGAGAGGACTCCTCACAATATACATGACAAACATTGTAAGTGTTGCTGCTGTTTAGTAAAACAATGCTCAGTGACTCAACTGCTGAGAGTACCAGGCTTTTAATTGAGAGGAGGACTATTTGTACAATTGCCTGTGATTGTGTAACTGCCCCACAGTTTCTTTTTGTGTGTGATTATATTTCATAATTTAACTCCATATGATTTTGTTATACAAAACTAATGCTGCAGTTTGTTGGCAGGCCACTGAGACTTTGTTCCGCATGGCAGTGACACGAGGAATAATCCAACCTATCAAACATGGCGAGGTAAGATAATTTGTTTTGTTTTTTACATTATTTTATTCTGACCATCTGCTTTCCCCTTTTTGTTCCCGTTAGGTGCTTCTGTTCTGCATTACAGCCTCCCTCTACATGTTCCTCTTCAGGTCAGCTCATCTCAGTGATTGTATGAAACATCTTCATACAGATCAATATGATTATTTAGGTGAAACGTTGTCTCATCCTACAGGAGTAAAGATGGTCTTAAAGGCTTTGCATTCTCTGCATTGAAGTAAGTTACTCAGCTTCGCGCTTGATATACGGACTACTCACGACAGTCAAACAGTTTATGTCTTTTTCTGTAGGTTCATCATTGGCAAGGAAGAGATTCCATCTCACTCTGTTACGGCTGAGCCTGATAGCAAAAGGCTTCGAGAGGAGCAAGCCGCTGTACAGTCTGATGCTTCACATGTTTCAGCGATGATGCAGCGTGATTCCGGGAGGAGCAAATCTATGTTGTCCTACACCAAGCAACTGCTGGAGTCAATGTGAGGGAATATGATTACTCTCACTGGCATGTGCAAACAGACTATTCTCTCTGTCTCTGCTTTGTGTTTGTAGGATTGGCACATTTCTGAGAAAATACTGACTTTTCATGCCCATCCCTAATGCTTACATAACATACCGTAAATGCCATAGCTGGGTGAATAATTAACCAAACAACATTCTTCTATAGTTTTCCAGAATAAATAACTATTCCTATTGTTCTTTTTTTAATTTAATCGACTATTTAAATACATGAGACAATGTTCAATGGCATACCAGCGTTTCCCACAGGACTGCAATCTATTTGTGGTGTGGTAGGGTCTAATTAGCATAATTGGTCATGACGCATGCGCATGGGATTTTTATAAATGCTTCTAGAGACAAAAAGTGAGTAAAAAACATTAAAACTAATATATTTAGAAGTATAGTTTCTTACAGTCCAATTGGAATAGTATGGGATAGACTTAATTCATACAACAACGGGGAAAATTGTGGTTGCAGTGTAGATTTTATACCCAGTAATAAAAGTAAAATGTGATAAAAAATAAAACGAGTAATAGTAATAAAGCCGCCCCTCGTTTATCGCTGTTAATTGATTGCGGACATGACCGCAATTAATACATTTCCGTGATGTAGGAATGTAATTATTCTTGGCAATTATAATTGATTATTATATACCGGTACGTATATATTATTATATTATATTATCAATTATTTTCTTAGGTATAGTAAAAAAAAACCTGTCTACGACATTTTAAATACGTTTTTCAACATCATTGGAGCCCTCCAGACGAAAGTGACAGTCTTAAGTCTCCTTTACACTCTTTTAATCCAATATAGTAATGCTGTTTTAGGCTGAGCCAATCAGTGGCCACAATACTGAACAGCGTGATCTGATTTGTTTTGTTTTCTCTCATGACCAATACAATTGTAGTATTGATTTTTTTGGTTATTTAGCCATTGTTATTCTTAAAAGTGCTTAATTTAGGACTAAAACATTGTAGAATATGCTTAAAAAATCTGCAATGTGGTGATGCCGAAATATTTGAAGCGCGATGTGGCGAGAAATAATACCACCAGTACCACCTTTGCACACTATTGCACACTAAATGATTGCACTGTGTACAAATAATAAAAACACTATCGTTACAATCATATTGCACTCTGAGCATATATTTTGCACACCAAGAAAAAAAGCAGAATACAATCTTACGGTAGTGTGTTGTAAATAATGTTTGTGAGGGAGGGCGATCAGGTAGCGCCAATTTGTGGCGGTCCAAATTTAGTTGTTACGGGTTGCCACCAGTACAATATTGTGTGGGAAACACTGGCTCATACATTACAGTTATAGACGGCCATGCATTTCTATCTAATTTATGCATTTATTTATCTTTTTCTACAACACAGATGTAAACGAGGTCCAAGACACAGATGTTGCAAACATCACCAGGACAACTGCATTTCCTACTGCATTAAAGTAAGTAATTTTTCACATGACTACACTTTGCATATTCCATTAACAACTCTGTATATCAGTGTTTCTTAATCTTAGGGACCATTGTAGGGCCGCAAGCGCCCCCTAGAGAGCCGCCAAAAAATATGTTTCTCAGCTGTGGTCTGTGTCAGTACTCGATCGGTACCGGAAGACATGAATATTATAATTGGTTGTTCACTAAGAACCAATGTGAACCAAATGCATGCTTCTCTTTCCTGGCTAACAGTGCAGAACAGGTTGTTGGCTAATACTCTTATATTGTTCAAATCAGTAACCGGTAGTAAAACTCCTGCTTTTCTCATGGCCCAAATAGTTCACAGTAGCACTATACATAATCACAATACCAGGGCATCCAGTGAGGGGCATTTTGTACTCCCTCGTCCCAGGAAGAATGCTTCGCGGAAATCTTTTATTTATAGATCTTTATCGCTCTGGAATAACCTGCCTCGAATTCTCACCAGCATTGAAAGTAAACAGGTTTTTAAAAAGAGAGTAATATTTTATCTGAGTTTTTAAATTAGTTTGCTCATTGATGATTTGTTTGGTTTTATATTGTGTAGTTATATTTATATGGTAATTATTATTCTGTGACTGTAAATTGTTTGCTTGTTTTTTATTGATGCTTTTATTTTTTTCTGTATTGTGTAGTTATAATTATATGCTTTTACTTGTAATTGTATTGAATTGTGGACCCCAGGAAGACTAGTGGGTTGTTGAGGCAACCAGCTAATGAGGATCCTTAATAAAAATCAAAAATCAAATCAAATCGGTCCACGCATGTGCACAGCCTACGTCACTTCCGTCAAATTGTTTTACGGCAGTTATGATTATGCCCACCATTCCAGTTACCATGGTTTTCTCTTTTGTAATCTTTATTTGAGTAACAATATCATATAAAAGATTACATACAAAATAAAACAAACATTACTTAAGAATACAGTATTTATTTTGAAACTGTACAGAAACCTGAATGATGATCTCAGCAGCCTTGAATGGCAAAGAAATCAATCTTTTTTTCACTACTTTATTTACATTAAATACATCAATTCCCCGAAAGGGACAAGTGGTAGAAAATGGATGGATGGATGGAATTCACAATAGTGATCAGTTTAAAAGTCTAGTTTTTGTCAGACCACATATATGGATTTAAGTTACAGTAAGTACCTTTTTTAACAAAAAATCAACATTTAAAAAAATTAATTACGCAATGGGAGTTCATTGCATTGACAGAAGAGTAAAAGTGGTTGAAAATGTGGTGATAATTTTTTAAAATCTACTCTTTGTTAATTTTTACATTCTAGTTCCATTTTACTCATAGGTAAGCTATTTTTATACAACACATTAATAAAACATTTAAATATCACAGAACATGACGTAGCAGAAGCTCCGCCGTGAAATATTGTAAGTCCAGGAAGTGATGTAGTCTTCGTGCATGCATGGACCGATCGTGTCTTCCGGTACCGATCGAGTAGTGACAGTTCCTATGGGCCGCAGTGGTACTCAGTTGTAATACAGTTTTCCACAACTTGTGGCAGTGATGACAATCTCAAGCAAACAGAAAAAGTATGGAGCTGAAGTCATAGAGAAGTTTCTTAAGCACAAAAATTATGACTTATGTGGTGAAGCTGTATTTTCATTTGCACTTAAATTTGATTGACAGTTTAGTTAATAAACCTATTCCTTATTAATTTTGGTTTATTTTAGCACTACATAATTGTATGTACCAGGTGAATGTATTTTTTGTCAGTTTTTTATGAGTGCCTTTTTATGCGATATATTTGGTTAGTACTTATTTTTCTAATCAGCCTGACCTAACCCTAAGGTTTATGTGTTGAAAAATAATAATTTGTGATTAACACACAAGTTGTATATCATTTGACAAGGTTGGGAACTGTAAGTACATTAGATATAATCATTGAATACAGTGAAAATCAAAAGTAAGATGACTAATTTAGTGTTAACATTTGAGTGGGCTCCCGGCCCCTCTGTCGTTTAAAAGTTGTGCCCGAAGTCTAAAAGGTTAAGAACATCTGCTGTAAATGACAATGATTTCCGCTCAGGGTTTCGTGAGAATGTTCAGCGTTGGCTACTTGATTCAGTGTTGCCTTAGAGTGCCATCAGCGTTCCGGCAAGTCTTCTCCAAACCGTCGCGACTTCCCTCCCTCTTCTACAACAAAGACAACTTCCAGCTTGGGGCCTTTTTGGGCTCTTTTGTCAGCATCTACAAGGTATTTTTTATTAATTGATCTTTGTTGTGGGACAGAACTTATTTAGATGTTTCAATTTATTTTCCCACACAGGGAGTAAGCTGCTTGCTTCGTTGGTTGCGGGATATTGACAGTGAACTGCATGCTCTGGTTGCTGGTAAGTCGACACCGGACACACAATCGCATTACAAAAATTGTGTCCTCATTTTACTATGACTCATGTTTCTCCTCTTGTCGTGCAAGGCTTCCTCGCTGGCTTATCAATGTTTTTCTACAAGAGCACGTCGATATCCATGTATCTCTTCTCTAAGCTGGTGGAGGTAAAGGATGTCTTTGAATATAAGGGAATTGGTGCCATTTTCAATGCACGATAAAGTTAACTGTACATTTTTTTCTATCAAGTAAACTGTTCTGCACATTAATCTGGTTACCGATATATATTTAATGAATGCACTTTAAAACAATAATTCAAACCACTTTGAACCCTTAAAAAATGGCACTTGTTGTCTGTCCCCACTTCCTAAAATTTGACTTTACCATGAAATACAATCCTTGAAAATGTTTTTTTATTTACATATTTCGGGTCAATGTTTATTTATTTATATAGCACAATTTTAAAACAGCCAAAGTGCTGTACAAATTAAAAACAAAAGTGGAAAAAAAAGAATAAAAATCACAAAAGGTACAGAAAACTTTATTAAAATAAGCTAATCAAACCAATAATTTCAAATCCTCTGCAGGCCATGAGAAGGCCAAAACGAAGTTCACTCATTTATTTTTTTGTATATTTGATTATTTTTAACTATGACTGGAAGGGATTTAAATCTCAGCACAGTCCTGTCACCTACATTATTTGAATCACTTTATTGTGCTTAGTTTTTTAAATGTATTTCTTCAGGACAGCTCACATTAATGAACAATCTGCTGTAAATGAGCAAGATTACAGCACAGTTGCTCATTTCAAAATGTATCCCCCATGCCAGTGTGGGTGGCACTGCTCATTACTTTCATTTATGTTACTCAAATAAATGGCTTAAGAACATTGTCAAAAATGCCTGAGATGAGCCAATACACATTTTTAGTAATTCAATATGTGTATTATTATCTGACTTGGAGTTGGAAAAAGGCAGAAATTTAGTGAAATTTGAGAGAGTTACAACAAGCAAATGGCCCATATATTTACTTGTACTTAGTTAATCCTTTAACTAGGTTTTGGTGATCAGATGGTACATCAGAGGTATCACAGTTACATCCAGATGTCTCTTTACAGTGTGCAGTAATAAAAAGTGTCACGCATGTTCCAGCGACATTCATGTGAACATGCCACTGCACTCAGTGTGTGTGGGCTTATCTGTTGCACGGAGTTTATCATTAACAACACACGCGATAACCTCTCCTCTCTCCTCAGACCTTGTACTTCAAGGGCATCGAGGCAGGCCACTTCCCGTACTATCCACATGCGGACACAGTCCTCTACGCCATCTCCACCGCCATCTGTTTTCAAGCTGTGAGTCAGAAACACAAAAACAGACATAAGTGTATCTAGCAGTTGTGAGAATATATCGCGCTCATTGTAGGCTGTGATGGAGGTTCAGAACCTTCGGCCTACATACTGGAAGTTCCTTTTGCGTCTCACTCAGGGCAGGTAGTACTGATTTGTTCATTCATCGTCAGATTGATCATTGCTGTAAAGTTATATCCTTTCAAATGTAACCAGGAGTTTTTGCCCCGCAGGTTTGCTGTGATGAACCGACAGTTGCTGGATGTTTTTGGCACTCAGGCCTCCAGGGACTTTCACGGTTTTGTGCCCAAACTAGACCCGCGCTACGTCACAGCACCCAGCCAAATGACACTTCCACCAAGCGGTGACGTCCCACTTCTATGATGTGGGATGAAATGATGCTCTTCAGCTAAGCGATATTTTATTTGGAGGTTATCTTAAGCAGCTGTCCGGGTTGTGGCAAAATAGATGTAATGCCTATGACGGCCTTCTGCTACTCTGTGAGCAACAGAGCATCTGCAGTGAACTTCACGCATTTGTCAGTTTTAGCCTTTTGTTTGTTTTCGCAATGTTCTAATTATATCACCAAATGACTTTATCTAGGTTGTAGCATTCCATCACATTTTTTTTCTCAGGTTCCCAACAGAAGTATGTTTGGTTGTTTTGGATGCCTGTTTTGACTGTGAGACTAATATTTGTGGTAAAGTTACAATACTATGTTTTAGATAATCTACTATGCAGACAGCATGTGTTTAACTGCGTGTGACACAAATGTGCAGGTTTTCTGTTTTAACCAGCTAATTAGTTTCATTGTTAAGTTTAAATTGCATTTGATAACATGGAAATGATTTAACTGCAGAGTCACAGAACTTGTATTTGTAAATTGTCTTAACAGCTGAACAGTGAGCAACATCCATCCATTTTCTACCGCTTGTCCCCACAATATACATTAAACAGTAATAAGAGTGATTCTGATTCACAAGACTAAAACAAAATGTTTTTGTTTATATTTTTTCTGTTAACATTAAGATCAAGCACAAAGTGCAATATGTTGTCTCAAATGTTTAGCATATTTTCCTGTTTTGTTTTTTTCTCAGTTAACAGCTTTTGCCAAAACAAAAATCATCTATTTTGCGTGAGTTTCCTAACACAACAGTTGTATTTGCTCTTCAGTGGACCATAATTATTTGTGTATCAATAGGCAGTAAAAGGTTCAGATTTGATTTCAGAGCATTTTGCATTCAGTACTCAAATACACACATGACCTCTGTTAGAGAATTCACTTTACACAGATGTTATAAAACATATATGTATACAGTACAGAAAGTTAATACAATTTATGTTGCATATTACACCGATGCGATTGCCTGAAAACGTTTTTATGTTGAAATAAAATGTTTTTGGATTTAACGGCGGAGCCTGGTGGAATTTTCCTTGGACGTCCATCCATATATACATCATCTCAAGTTACTTATTTTTTTTTCAGGTTTACTCTGTAATCATTTGTTGACTTGGCAATGAAGGACATAAATGGTATGTTGTAGGGCTGTGAATCTTTGGGTGTCCCACGATTCGATTCAATATCGATTCTTGGGGTCACGATTCTATTCAAAATCGATTTTTTTTTTTCAATTCAACACGATTCTCGATTCAAAAACGATTTTTTTCCCGATTCAAAACGATTCTCTATTCATTCAATACATAGGATTTCAGCAGGATCTACCCCAGTCTGCTGACATGCAAGCAGAGTAGTAGATTTTTGTAAAAAGCTTTTATAATTGTAAATGACAATGTTTTATCAACTGATTGCAATAATGTAAATTTATTTTAACTATTAAATGAACCAAAAATATGACTTATTTTATCTTTGTAAAAATATTGGACACAGTGTGTTGTCAAGCTTATGAGATGCGATGCAAGTGTAAGCCACTGTGACACTATTGTTAATTTTTTTAATTTTTTATAAATGTCTAACGATAATGTCAATGAGGGATTTTTAATCACTGCTATGTTGAAATTGTAACTAATATTGATACTGCCTTGCATGGCAGCTCCCGCCATCAGTGTGTGAATGTGTGTGTGAATGGGTGAATGTGGAAATACTGTCAAAGCGCTTTGAGTACCTTGAAGGTAGAAAAGCGCTATACAAGTATAACCCATTTGTCATTTATTTATATTACTGTTGTTGATAATATTCATTTTTGTTTCACTACTTTTGGTTTGTTCTGTGTCGTGTTTGTGTCTCCTCAATTGCTCTGTTTATTGCAGTTCTGAGTGTTGCTGGGTCGGGTTTGGTTTTGGAATTGGATTGCATTGTTATGGTATTGCTGTGTATTGTTTTGTTGGATTGATTAATTTAAAAAAATAAAAATGAAACAAATTTAAAAAAAAAATATCGATTTTTAAAAAATGAGAATCGATTCTGAATCGCACAACGTGAGAATCGCGATTCGAATTCGAATCGATTTCCCCCCACACCCCTAGTATGTTGCGTTGCATAAAAAGGAAGTAAGTGGTTACTCTGAAGAAGAACGTGTGTTTCAAACTAAAAGCGATACGTACGCAAAACCTAATTTGTAAAGACCCCTGTAGCACGAATTGGTGATTAATAACTTTAGTATAATATAGTATTCTTCAAATAATACGTAAAACATCAGGGACAGCCTGAATTCTAATAGTCTGAAGGGCTTTTATTTTATTGTGAAAATATTTCAAAAGCTAATGTAATTTCCTTTTCCTGCTCACGTGTATGTTGTGCATCGTATGGCTCTCTTAACTTTACGTCACCGTCACAAACATTAACACTTATCAGTTCTAATGGGAGGCAAAAATAAACAGAGAACTAAAGGCAACGTTCGGGTGAGTAACAATTACTAACCGCAGCGTTTTCCATCAGCCAAACTTCACCATGGCAGCTAATGCTAGCTGAATGTAGCCTAGTGGTGTGTCCACTTGTGGCCACTTTCTGTTGTTTACGTGTGCCTGAGTTTAGATCCATCATGGCCGACGCTTTACTGATGCTGTCAATTTTCTTGTCCAAACTATAGCCGTCAAGTAGCGGCCGGGCTGCTGAGGTACTGACCCGGGAAGGTGGGGCAATCCCCGGCTTTGTTGGTTTCGACACGACGCTCACGTCGGAGCTGAGCTACGTTCCTGCTTTGCATGGCGCAGAGGAGATTGACAACCTGGTCGATGCAGACTTCAGATTAGTGCTCAGGAAACTTTCCAAGAGAGATGTTGTCACCAGGCTTAAAGTAAGCATATTCATGCATGCATATTATCTGACTGTCCGGTGAAGGATCTGCACCATTTGGTAAAGGGACAAGCGGTAGAAAATGGATGGATGGATGGATTCAGGCATGTGCAGAGACATTTGGGGGACAGGTGCTCAAGCCGGGAAAAAGGGCACCATCCATCCATCCATTTTCTACCGCTTGTCCCTTTTGGGGTCGCGGGCGTTGCTGGAGCCTATCTCAGCTACAATCGGGCGGAAGGCGGGGTACACCCTGGACAAGTCGCCACCTCATCACAGGGCCAACACAGATAGACAGACAACATTCACACTCACATTCACACACTAGGGACCATTTAGTGTTGCCAATCAACCTATCCCCAGGTGCATGTCTTTGGAGGTGGGAGGAAGCCGGAGTACCCCCAAACTCCACACAGAAAGATCCCGAGCCCGGGATTGAACTCAGGACTACTCAGGACCTTTGTATTGTGAGGCACATGCATTAACACCTGTTCCACCGTGCTGCCCCAAAAAAGGGCACCCATCACAAAAATTAATCATAAAATTATTATAATCAAATCACTACATGATAGTAAACAATACAATATAAACTCCAATGATTAATTTTAATAAGAAAAAAAAGAAATGTGTCTCTCACAGAGTTGAAGCGTAAGCAGCATCACACTAATAATATACCACAATGTACTTTAGCACTCTGTCACAGCTCATCTCAATAATTAGGATTTTAAATAGGGCTGTCCAAAAATACCCTGTGTTGGCCAAGTATGTTAAACACACAAAGAATTTGACTCGGTAGACTGTTCTCTCTTGTTTAACGTAAAGAATAAATATTAACAATTAATTAACAATACAAACAAGTTCTTAAATAACTATGTGCAAAGCTAATGAATAACAGTGCAATGGTTGATAGAGCAAAGCAAAAATGATTAGGACGTGAATATGAGTTAGTACAGTCACAGTGACAGATTAGTTCCATTTATGTAATTTATATGTATGTATGTAAATTATTCACACCATGGTCTGGGAGGCCAGCAGGGTATCAAGAGACGTCCCCAACTGATGCAAAGAGGAGTGGTCCATCCTGGATCCCTACTTGGAACAGTTAGCGCATCATCCGTGGAGGCTGATCCGTGGTCACCTGAGAGGGGGGCAGAGCAGAAAAGACAGACAGCAGATCAACTGGTCTAAAAAGGGGTCTATTTAAAGGCTAGAGTATACAAATGAGTTTTAAGATGGGATTCAAATGCTTCTTTTGACGTAGCATCTCTAACTAACTAAAGAGTACTGGAGCCCGAATAGAAAACGCTCAAAAGCCCGCAGACTTTAAGTTCAGTTCATTAATTTCTTTTTTTTTCTTAATTTCTTGAAAGGACTAGTTGGTACAATCCCTGGGGACTCTGCATGGCAGGGGCGTCCTCCTCCCTGAGCCAGGCTTGCACCTGACCGCATACCTAAGTGAGGCTAGGTGACACTGCTGGGAGGCTTTTCCACCATTGGGACACATCTTCAGTTGTGTGCCCCAGCGTCACGGGGTGTTTCGGCCCGGCTTACCACAAGACACCCTCTGCTGAGGAAGGGCCCACCCCAGGGTGATCAAATCCCTGGGTGTGTGTGTCCCATTAGGTGTTAGCCTTAGCAGCCCAGCTGGTGTCACTCCTCCTCAACCACAACCAATGGCTCGTCCTCTCTGCTGTGTTGGCCAGCTCTTTAATGGCCTGTCTGTGAGCCTGCCCCCTGACTCCAACCTCCCTAAGGAGCTTTGCTGTTTAGATTAAAGTTATGTAAATGAGTAATAACCTATCATTAATCATCATTAATCCAAATTCAAGTGCGAATAATCTGATTTTAAAAATCTATCATTTGACAGCAATAATTTTAAATGAAGCTAAACCATTGTACTTGTCTAAATTGTAAAACAGTAAAACTGTTGTTAAATTATAGCGACATAATTTTTTCAGTGGCACTAATGTGGTTGTTAATATTACACCAAACAACGTCAGGAGTAGAGGTTGAAATCATTGGGCACCTCACAATTCGATTACGATTACAATTCAGGAGCTACTATTCGATTGAAACTCGATTATTGATGCATCTTTAATGTATGTATATTATTGCAGTTTTACATTTCTTTCTGTTTCACTAAATAAGCATTTATCACTTGCAAGTTTTAAAACAGTGCTTTTGTAATAAGAAACAGTTAAATTAATTCCCATTGTATTAATTAAATTAATATAAATATGTGCAAAACTATTCCTTGAAATAAATGGTAAATGGGTTATACTTGTATAGCGCTTTTCTACCTTCAAGGTACTCAAAGCGCTTTGACACTATTTCCACATTCACCCATTCACACACACATTGACACACTGATGGCGGGAGCTGCCATGCAAGGCGCTAACCAGCAGCCATCAGGAGCAAGGGTGAAGTGTCTTGCCCAAGGACACAACGGACGTGACTAGGATGGTAGAAGGTGGGGATTGAACCCCAGTAACCAGCAACCCTCCGATTGCTGCCACAGCCACTCTACCAACTTCGCCACGCCGCCCCTGTTCGGATCTCTCTTTAAGGTGGCTCGCTGCAGTCAGCCAAATTTTAGATTATTGATTATGTATATTATTATTATACATTTTAGAACTGTCTGAATTACTTTATTTACAATAAATAAATCGATTATCGATTATTGACGTTTACTAATCAATTTTATAATCGTCCTTGTCCGAATTGCGATGCATCTAAAAAGCTATTATTTCCTCCACGTCTAGTCAGAAGATTGCACAAACGTGTCAGTTAAAGTAGTCAGCGCTATATTAGAAGGGGCCTGTGAGTGCTGTCGAGCAGTTTGGGGAAAATTCTCTCAAAAAGTACAATAAAATGTCCCGCCAGATGTCAAAACATATTTGGGTGGAATTGATAAGACAGAGTACATTTGAATCTTAAATGAATGAGGACAAAATGGGCTCCAGCAGAAAGGGCGGGTGCTTGAACACCACCAGAGGTCCTATCTGTGCACATACCGGTATATACTACATATTTAAAAACAATCCCTACTAAGTTTTCCACTAATGTAAACATGCAATTGATTTGGAGAGTGTGTCTTTATCAGGCTGTGCAGGATTTTGGATCCATGTGTCAAGAGCGGGATGCTGAAGATGTCAAAGGGGTCCTTCCGTACTGGCCTCGGATTTACTGCAAGATTTCAGTGGTGAGCTGCTCGTTCTGCATTTTAGGTCTACACAGCTGCAAACGTCTACCTTGATGTAATAGGTGAAATGACCCAATTGACCCGAATATATAATATACATTTTATATATGATTTTCCAAGGCCTATTTTTAGGGACAAACATTAAATGTTTCAATATCAGTGAAAACACAATTGATATATTGCAGTAAAAAATATATATCATATTTCTTAGCAGCTCAACAGTTCTTTAACAACCTGACTTCATTCATCACCACTATCCTAAAATTACTATCATTCATAACTCTTCCTCTGTTGTTATGATAACCTTCCCAACCTTTAAAGCTGCATTCTCATCCACCCAATAGAAAACACAAAAAATATAAGTATGGCATAGAGCAGAGGACTCAAACTCAATTTAACTGGCGAGACAGGGCTGCACTAAGTATTCACTTCAGAATCGAGTTTTAACCATGTGACTAAATTTGTTAACTACTTCTACCAGCTGATATACTGTAGATACCCTGAGCTATGGAAGACCCTAAGTCATGTAAAATGTAATGTTAAAATTTTATATTTTGACACAGTTCAGTTCTCCAGAAGATAGTCAGATACTTGCGCTTGCTTACAGGAAGTTGCTCTTTGTTTTGTTAATTTTTGTGTTTGCACCATTATTGTAGTTCATGTTCTTCAGTTTCTAATGGCATTCAAGATTGCCATGTTAAGAAAATATTTTTCCACTTTCGGGCAAAATGTAATGTCTTATAAGTTACTTTGCTCTTCGTTTTTTCCGAAGATGTTAAACAAAATGCTCTCACCCTTTCTTATCTGTACGCACACACGTATTTCTCTCTTTAGTTTTATTGATGTTGGAGAGAGAGCGTGGACAAGAGTGTGTGTGTGTGTGTGTCTGGCACACATGCTAAGTTTACTTTCGGTTTGACATCGCCGTCAAGGCGGGACAGGAAGATGTACAAAGGCATGTGTGTAAAGTGACCATCTTCAGAAAATATGCCAAACTTTAGACAGCTTGGTCTTTCTTTTCTTCAGCGCTGTTATTATTACTGTTTGTACTTTTTCCATTTTGTAGATTAAATTGTTAATCTTCAATTTCTAGTCACCTCGCTTTATTCAGACTGAATAAAAGAGTCTGGGAGGACTCTTCCCTGTAGAAGGGAGGGTCCAAACAGCTATAGTATATTTAACTATTAGCCGCCCACAGTGTGCGGGCCGCAGTTACTCTAAACCAGCGTTTCTCAAAGTGTGGGGCGCGCCCCACTGGTGGGGAATAGAGACATGACAGGTGGGGCGCGAGGAACGGGAGGAAATTTCACTTTGATTTTTTAAATTTTTTTATTATTATATTCTTTGATTTTTTTTTTTACTATGCTTTCATTTTCTATACACACTGGAAATCACTTTGTGATTCTGTCTGTGAAATCCGCTATATAGATAAATGTAAATTACTTATTTTTCCTGTATGCTTTACATTTCTAGGTAGGAGCGAAAGTTTGACAGACAGCAACAGTAACTAATGGGGGCGGGGCTAAGCGGAAGCTTTGTGAATGGCGAGTCACTGTGCGAGGATTTGCTGTTTTGCAAATACATAAAAAATAGAGCCACTGCTGATGAGCTGTTCAAGATAATGGACAGTTTCCTCAAAGAACACGACCTTAAATGGGAAAACTGTGTGGGCTTTTGCTCTGATGGCGCGCATGGCAAAGTCAAGAAACGGGCTGCAGGCTCTAATAAAGAGGGTTGCGCCAAATGCGCATTGGACACAATGTGTCATTCACCGGGAAACACTCGCGTCAAGGCAGCTCAGCCCCGAATTCAATGAGGTTTTAACAGTGGCAGTGTCAAGCCTGCAACCCCGATTTGAAAAGCTGTGCAGTGCAAAACAGGCTCATTGCAGCCACTAATGCTGGAGTACTGTAAAACTCATGTTCACTTGCCCTGTCCTCCTTTTTTTGGCAAAGATTGCAAAGTGGCACTTTTATTTTCATTTATTATTGAACTTGATGCAAGTTATTTGATTTATTATTGAACTTGATGCAAGTTATAACACTTTTATTTGATTTATTATTGAACTTGATGCAAGTTATAACACTTTTTTTGATTTATTATTGAACTTGATGCAAGTTATAACACTTTTGTTTTATTTATTATTGAACTTGATGCAAGTTATAACACTTTTATTTGATTTATTATTGAACTTGATGCAAGTTATAACACTTTTTTTGATTTATTATTGAACTTGATGCAAGTTATAACACTTTTGTTTTATTTATTATTGAACTTGATGCAAGTTATAACACTTTAGTTTTATTTATTATTGAACTTGATGCAAGTTATTTGATTTATTATTGAACTTGATGCAAGTTATAACACTTTTATTTGATTTATTATTGAACTTGATGCAAGTTATAACACTTTTTTTGATTTATTATTGAACTTGATGCAAGTTATAACACTTTTTTTGATTTATTATTGAACTTGATGCAAGTTATAACACTTTTGTTTTATTTATTATTGAATTGATGCAAGTTATTTTATTTGATATTGAACTTGATGCAAGTTATACCACAGCTGCACAGTTATTTTATTTATAATTGAACTTGATTTTATTTTATGTTATTTACTTTGAATGTATAAAACTTGATGTTACTTGATGTTCGATAAATTTGAAAATGTTAAGCTTGGCATTAGCGTTCTGTTGGGGCGATGGGGGCAGGTGGGATGTGAAAACTCCCCCTTGTCCAAAGTGGGGGATGACAAAAAAACTTTGAGAACCACTGCTCTAAACTATGAAGTTACCGTAAGTATTGACCACAAAATATGGACCGTGTGTTTTAGACCCCTGGCATAGAGTAAAGACATGGCAGCTTTTTTGACAAAACTCAAATATTCCTAAAGAAAATGCCGTCTGCTGGGTTGAGTTCAGTGGTTATTTTATATTCTGCTATTTTTACCTGCTCGGATTTCATTAAAAATGTCTAAAATATGCTTTTCAGGAGTACTCTCGCACACAGAGTGGAGAGCCAGAGAGGAGCAGAGAAACAATGCTTCTGATGCATTTGCTCTTATATAAAACAGATAAAATAGGACACATTGTCTTTTTGAGACTTTTTCAGGGAAAATACTATCCTATATTTAGTGATAGTTGCAATCAAAACTGATCATTTTCCTTTTTATGAAGGCATCTTTTATAATGCAACTCAATCATCATGATATGTTTTAGGACCACGATCGGCGCATCAGGGAGGGCACTCAGCTAGCTTTTGAGCAGCTGGTGCTTAAAGTGCGTCGCAGTTTAGCTCCCTTTCTGAAGAGCCTAATGGGCCACTGGATTCTGTCCCAGTGCGATATGTACACTCCTGCAGCATCCGCCGCACGCCGAGCCTTCCAGGCCGCCTTCTCGGCCGCCAAACAGCCGGAAGCCCTCAGCTTTTGCAAAGATGAGATCCTTAATGTGAGTTGGAAGAAGGTGAAGTCCATTTTTTTTTCATCAAAACATAATGTTATGTTTTTTTTTACCACACTTCAGGTACTTCAAGATGTTTTATTAAAAGATACTGCAGACACTCTCAGCGATCCTCAGTAAGTCAACAGTGATCCCAGTGATGATGTTGCTGTGTCATGGTGTTAAATACAATTTTTTTAATTTGCCAGAAGTCTGACAGAGGATGAACGAGAAGCCAAATATATGCGCATGCTGACCAGCTCTCTGCTGGGGGTGAAGAGACTGCTCTCCCTGTTGCCCCAAAACGACATGGCAGCCATGGAGCAAGGACTGGCTGTCCTTGTAAGCCCTGCAAAGTTCTGGAAGTACAGCAGGCACAAAGCACCGCAGGTACTGGTTGTATTGAATAGGATGATTGTCATGACGAGGTTTGGTGTGAATATGTGTAACAAAGCAATACAATATCAGTGATGTTAGTTTTTCAATGTAGTGAGTCCTGGGACTCACAGGTAGTGATTTGAGTGGGTCCCTTGGCAATTTAATGGGTCCCCGATAAATATTAAAAACAATATTTTCTTAGCGTAAAACTCCTTTTTGATTGATGGGTAGTATGATATGGCGTTGGTTATAATTAATGCATAACAAGAAACATTTAACATTTTTGCAGACGCCGTGTGAGCATAACACATTGGCACGTATTATTCCAAGTATTTCTCCTACCCGCCACTGCAGTGTATTTTTAAAATTTCAGTACAGCACGTGACCTAAACGTTAAAACACCATCGACACAAATGAGTACTGCATCGGGCACTTGAAACATGGGTTTATTTACGATGACGTTTGTATTTGTTGAAATGAAATCCGTGGTGACCGGCTAGTTGTTTTGATAGCGGCTAAACTAACATTTTGTACAAGTGATGGAATCTGTGCTGAGCAGATGCACAGATGGTTGGAACAGCGCTCGTCTAGTCTGCTGTTTTTTTGCTAGTTACTAGTGCTGCAACTATTTTTGACAGTCAAAGGGACAAGCGGTAGAAAATGGATGGATGGATGGACTAGTTACCAATTAATTTCAAGATTAGTCAACTAATTGGGTTATGAATAGTATTCAGTGGCTCATTTAGCCATCGACTTTTAAATACAGCTTGAGATATTACTTAAATGTCAACATTGAACACACACACACCAAAAAACAAAAAAAGGAAAATATTTGTACTTTAAGTCTGGAAATATTTGTGCCATGTTGAACACTCTGGGAGTTTCGGAGTGATAAACAAGCAGTGGCTTCACATAGTCACCTCTAACATTAGCACAAACTACCAGTGTGAGGTGATCCTTCATGGGTTTGTGTCCTGGTAGTGCTTTCTCCTTCGCTGTAATAAAGGTCCGCTGTGGCATCTTTTTCGGTCTCATCACAATTAAAGAATTGCTCTGGAAGAAATCCCCCCCTTCGCTGATAAAATCCTGAAGGTGCCACAAGCCGGAGGCTAACTAGCTAAAATGCTAGCTCAGTGGTTGTCTAGCAACCCGAAGCTTTACAGCAAGACTGTGAGCGTTTGAACACCTTTCAAGTGTTTCTGATCACACAAAGTGACCTCTAAGACAGGCTCACACAGCTCTGACCCGCGGAATTTAAGGCAATTGTGGAAATAAACTCGTCAGAAGTGCCGTTAGCCTCTGGGCTTTTCGAAATGGCTGCGCCTGTGTGTATAAGATGTAAACAGGATGTGACGTAGGGGGCCCACCTCTTTAAAATGGCTGTTCCTGTGTGTACAGGAAGTGATGTCATCAAAATGGCAGCCCCCATAGAGCTTCCAGCGGCAGACAAAATAAATGAATGAATAAATGAATGAAGCATTCGTACACCAAAACATGGTCCGCACACAGAGGCATATTTGGCCCTATGTAAACGTTCGTAAATCGAAAAGGATGCAAATAGTTAGTTATGATTTGTTAAAACAGTACAGTCATTTGACAATGAGCTCTGGGTATGTGCTTTTACTGCCACCTAGTGTCTACTTTTAAGTCTGTGGTATAGAAACGAGCAAAACAACAATACATAATTTTTTAAAAATTTTTGTTAAAAAAAAAATCCTGTGCATTTTAAGGTTGGATGGATGAATGAATTTATTTATTCCGGCAGACAGACATATATAGCAACACTTCATCACTCTTTGTAATTTGACGGCACCCACTGAAAAGGGATACGGGAAAAAAGCAAGAATGCTTATCCATGTCCTGCCCCTAATTTACAATCAATTTATATGTTGGATATATATGTTGGTTATATAGTCCAAGTTTCAACAGCAGATTTGATGGATACATGACAATTTCAGAACAAGTATAACATATGATAATGACAAGTCGGTATACATACACCAATATGGATATATTTTGTTTGATTCATTGATTATTTTATTTTTTTCTTAGTCCAAATGATGTCCGATTCATGTTTCTTCTTGTGTTATTTTGTGCAGATTCACGAACCAATTTTTCCATGTCATCATTTATGTCCACGTGATGGCTCAGTTTAAATCTGATTATAATTCATTTCGAGTTTTGAGGTTCGAGTGTCCAGATAATCCCGCACAGACCGAAAGTGGCCCCTGTAGAATGCACTGTAAATTTCCATGAGAGGAAGTGAATCTTCTGCGGAACAATAAGAAATGACATTCATTATTCCTCGTCTTCCTCTTCATCATCCATAGCTTTTGTTCCAGCAGACTTTTTGAATTCCGCACGCAGTAAGTAAGAGGTTAAGGTTACAAGTTGCACTTAAAAAAATTGGTGACAAATTTATATAATCTTAACTATATCTTATTATTGAAAAAAATAAGCCTTAAAACATTGCAACTTTTGCCGCAACTTTGTGAAAAAGCTTGCTGAAAATTCAGGCATTTTAAGCCTTAACAAAGCCTTAACAAACACAGGCCACGAAATTCTGGAGGGACTGAAATATACACTTCACAACTAGGGGAAACCGTGGAGGGGAAAACATTTCAATTGTTGCTTATCTTAACTTTAAAAAAGCAAAAGCTTAACTCATTTGGTATGAGTCTGATGACATTTGTTTTTTTACAGGTCAGAGGGGCATTCTTCGAGATGCTGTGCACCTTGTGCGAGCTAACGCCAGAGCTCGCTCAGGCTGAAGCAGCACGCCTATGCCCGGCTGTCCTCCTCAGCATAGATGACACAGATCCTCTGGTGCTGCCCGCCGTGTGGGAGGCCGTTCTTCATGTCACGTCCTCCATACCTGTAAGCACATTTTTTCTCTGAGGAACTCTTTTGGCGGGCTTACACATGTTTTTAAGGCTGTCTCTGCTTTTGTAGGACTGTTGGACACACGTGAATGCCAAAAAGGGCTTCTTGCCGAAACTGTGGGCTCTGTTAAAAGAAGGGGGCAAAGGCATGGCGAAAGCCCTCCATCCTAATTTAATGCCATTCCTCAGCAAACTGCCACAAGAGGTCACAGATCCAGCCTTGGACTTCTACACCACCTTCTTTACCTCACTCATAGACGGGTAATTCTTGCAGGATCTGTTTCATATCAAACTTATTACCAATTTAACAGAAGATTAAATGCACGTTTTAATTGATTCTGAATGCAATACAGTGAAAAAATATGCTAAAAAGTAGGGATGTTCCGATCAGGGTTTTATACTGCTGATTACGATAAAGATCTTCCTTGAATGAGATCATCCGACACCAATACTAATATCAAGCACAAGTATTATGCTTAAAATATTTTTAGGCTGAGTGCTACTGGCCGTTTAACAATATCAACACATTTAAATATTTTAACTAGTTCCTTATTCTCTTTTATTACATACAATTGTTTAAGCAATGGTACACAATAACTAAACAAAAACTAAAGCTACTATCCCCTAATCATTTAAATCCTTTGTTTTTTTTGTCCTCAAAGTCCTCCTGGAATTATTCCCTTAGTTTGTAAACATAAACAAAAACTACCAAAATATGTTTTTTTATAAAATCAAATTGACCTTATCACTCTAGTATCGATCATATTCTGATACTGCCCTTGGTATCAACACCACCAACTTATGCATCAAGCCACCCTCCTATTAATGTTGTGTTTTGCTGCGACAATGCTTACACAACATTTGTTCTTATATTATCCTCTCTCTAGACTCTTACAGTATTAATCTACTTGTTAATGTCCTGTTAATAATTGCTTACTTCCTGCTGTAACGTTGTTCCAGCTACACTTCTCAAAGTTTTTACTAAGCACTTATTTCTTCGTGTTGTTTAAAGCTATCTTAGAGGATAGCTAAGCTATTTAGCATGCCTGCTCCTTACACTTGTTGTGTAACATGTTTAACCTTTTACTCAAATAGTAGAAATTATTGATAATGATGCTTAGGCTACAAAGAAATGCAGTTTATTTGCTGTAATTCAAGTAATTATTGTTAGTTTAGGGGATCGGCTCCAAACTGTGTATGGAGACACATAATTAGCTACTGGCCGTTTGTCAGCTGAGGGGAAGAAAAATGAATGCAGTGTCAACCTTAGGGGCGGAGCGATTATGACCGGCATTAAAAGACATTAATCAGCAATGGTGATCACATTCTTTTTCACAAAAATCGGCCGATATTGATAAGGGTCCGATCAATTAGCAATCCCTATTAAAAACACATACTGTAAGTATATATACAGTACAGGCCAAAAGTTTGGACACACCTCATTTCAGTGCGTTTTTTTAATTTTCATGACTATTTATATTGTAGCTTGTCACTGAAGGCATCAAAACTATGACACCTGTGAAGTGAAAACCATTTCAGGTGAGTACCACTTGAAGCTCATTGAGAGCATGCCAAGAGTGTGCAAAGTATCAAGCAGTTGAGCTCATAGGACTAGATAGTACAATCCCTCAGATTAATCAGCAGTTAGTGTTGAGTGGGGGGTGGGGGGTTAGGGGCAAAAGCTTCGCTGGGGTCTTCAGGTGGGCACCCTCCTTCACTGGTGTTTCGTTGATAGGCCCACGACACCTCCGGAGGGCTCAACGGCGATATCTGGCGTCCCAGGTGTGCCCCCCTCTGCCTTTACCCCTAGATGTCATTTAGCAGCCCAGTTTGGGTCCTTTCTCTTGAACCATATCCATATGCTACTTTGTTTAGCAGCATCCGACAGCGATTTGACAGCCCGCCGGAAGGCCTGACCTCTCAATCCCAATCCGTTGAGGAGCTTGGTTGTGGACGTAGCAACGAAGCCTCTGCACCCGACTTCAACTGGAGGCACTCGGGCACGCCAGCTGCGCTGCTCTGCCTCGGCTGCTATATGCCAATTTTGAAGAAACTAGAATATAAAACATGTTTTCAGTTATTTCACCTTTTTTTAAGTACCAGTACATAACTCCACATATGTTCATTCATAATTTTGATGCCTTCAGTGACAATCTACAATGTAAATAGTCATGAAAATAAAGAAAACGCATTGAATGAGAAGCTGTGTCCAAACATTTGGCCTGTACTGTATATACAGTTAGGTCCATAAATATTTGGACATTGACACAATTGTCAGTATTCCAGCTCTGTACAACACCGCAATGGATTTGAAATGAAACAATCAAGATGTGCTTTAAGTGTACACTCTGCGCTTTAATTTGAGGGTATTTACATCCAAATCAGGTGAACGGTGTAGGAATTACAACACATTTTATATGTGCCTTCCACTTTTTAAGGGACCAAAAGTAATTGGACAAACTAACATAATCATAAATCAAATTGTCACTTTTTAATACTTTGTTGCAAATCCTTTGCAGTCAATGACAGCCTGAAGTGTGGAACACATAGACATCACCAGACGCTGGGTTTGGCCCATGGTGATGCTCTGCCAGGCCTCTGTTGCAGCGGTCTTCACTTCCTGCTTGTTCTTTGGGCATTTTCCCTTCAGTTTTGTCTTCAGCAAGTGAAATTCATGCTCAATCAAATTCAGGTCAGGTGATTGACTTGGCCATTGCAGAACATTCCATTTCTTTGCCTTAAAAAACTCTTTGGTTGCTTTCGCAGTATGCTTCGGGTCATTGTCCATCTGCACTGTGAAGCACCGTCCAATGAGTTTTGAAGCATTTGGCTGAATATGAGCAGATGATATTGCCCGAAACACCTCAGAATTCATTCTGCTGCTTTTGTCAGCTGTCACATCATCAATAAATATAAGAGATCCAGTTCCACTGGCAGCCATGCATGCCACTACCACCACCATGCTTCACTGATGAGGTGCTATGCTTTGGATCTTGAGCAGTTCCTTGCCTTCTCCATACTCTTTTCTTTCCATAATTTTGGTACAAGTTGGTCTTTGTCTCAGCTGTCCATAAGATGTTGTTCCAGAACTGCACAGGCTCTTTTACATGTTTCTTGGCTAACTCTAATCTGGCCTTCCTGTTTTTGAGGCTCACCAATGGTTTACGCCTTGTGATGAAGCCTCTGTATTTCCTCTGGTGAAGTATTCTCTTAATTGTTGACTTGGACACAGATACATCTACCTCCTGGAGAGTTTTCTTCATCTGGCCAACTGTTGTGAAGGGCTTTTTCTTGACAATGGAAGGTATTTGTCTGTCATCCACCACATTTGTTTTCCGTGGTCTTCCGGGTCGTTTGGTGTTGCTGAGCTTAGCAGTGCGTTCTCTCTTTTTAAGAATTCAAGTTTCAAGTTTATTATTCTTCGGTCAATCGTCAACAAAATAAACAAACAGTTGTACATTCTTAAATTGAAAATGAAAATGAAAATGTTGCAGACCGAAAGGGTTTAGGCTGAAGTTGAACACTTATTGCGCCTAACCCTATAAACAATGTCAAGTACAAAATAAACTTCCGAAAATTATTGAATGTCCATTGTACAACATATTATAAATACACATTATACATAACATAAACACAGTTCAATTATATACACAGTAAAGGCATGTGAAATATCCTTGTAGACATGTTAAACCTTTGTACCAATTTATATACTATATACAAACAATTGTACTTCCATTATTATTTATAACCCACATTTAGTATTTGAATTAACATTGATCATAGTATTAACTACTGTGTTGATTCTAGAGTGATATATTTTTTCAAGACATTGGTCTTAAAGTGTTTTTTAAATGTGTGAATAGAACTGGAACATTTTAAGGAATAATCCAAGCTGTTCCACAGTTGAACCCCCCTGACAGAAACACATCTACTTTTTAAGCTTGTTCTTATCTTAGCTTTCTGGAAGACAGCTGAACCTCTGAGGTCATAGGGATTCTCTCTGGGTTTAAACCTCTCCTGTAGACACCCAGGCAGCATGTGGTTATGAGCTTTGTACGTCACAATAGCAGTGTTGAGGTCAACAAGATCGTGCAGTTTTAATGTTTTTAATTTAATAAACAGAGCATTGGTATGGTCATGATAATCTGCATAATTTACAATTCTAATCGCTTTCTTTTGAAGTAAGAATATAGATTTAATGTTTGTTTTGTAATTGTTACCCCAGATTTCGACACAATAATTAAGATAAGGGAGTACAAAAGAATTATATAACATGATAAGAGCCTTTTGATTTACGGAGTTTTTTATTTTATGTAACATAGCAATATTTCTTGCCATCTTTGTCTTAAGTATATTTATGTGCAGTTTCCAATTTAATTTATCATCTATATGGATTCCCAAAAATGTTGTTGAATACACCCTTTCTATCTCCATATCATCAATTCTTATATGACACTGTTTGTTATTTTTCCTATTTCCAAAAATTATATATTTTGTTTTATTTAGGTTGATTGATAGTTTATTGGCATCAAACCATTGCTTTAGTATGTGGAGTTCACTCTCTACAGTCCCTAAGAGATGGCCAAGGTCTTGCCCAGAACAGTACAGACTTGTATCATCAGCAAAGAGAATACAGTTGAGTTTTTTAAAGATTTTACAGATATCATTAATGTACAATAAAAACAATTTTGGTCCCAATACAGAACCTTGGGGTACTCCATGTGTTATAATCTTTTTATCTGAATCTACATTATTCATATGCACGTACTGTTCTCTGCCACCAAGATAACTTTTCAACCAATCATGAGCAAGACCTCTAAAACCATACCTCTGCATTTTGTTTAAAAGCAATGTATGATCGATGGTGTCAAAGGCCTTGCTCAGGTCAATAAAAACGCCAACAACAAACTCCCTCTTATCAATTGCAGTGGTTACCTCCTCAACTAGTTCCATCACTGCCATGGAAGAGGACCTGTTTGGTCGAAAGCCGTATTGGTGTTCACTTAGCAAGTGTTGCTTGTCAATAAAACTGTCTAATCTTGACACAAATAATTTTTCAAGGATTTTTGAAAATTGTGAGAGTATAGAAATAGGCCTATAGTTGGTGAACTGATGCTTATCTCCACTTTTGAAGATGGGAATAACTTTTGCCGTTTTCATTTTCTTTGGGAAGACACCTTTTATAAAAGAAATATTACATACATAAGTGAAGGGAACAGCTATAAAATCAACAATTTCCCCGATCAGAGAAAAGTCCAAGTCACAGCAGTCTGTTGACTTCTTATTTTCTTGAGAATTTACAATTTCTATGATTTCACTTTCATGGACGGGGGAAATAAAAAACGATTCTAAGTTGCTTTGAATGGTATGTTTATTAAATTTGACACTGTTTTCGGGTTGTACAATTTCATTTGCTAAATTAGGTCCAACATTCACAAAGAAGGTGTTAAAAGCATCCGTTATTTCCTTAGGGTCATTTAGAGTTTGATTATTTTCTATGAAATAGCTTGGATGTTCCTTATTTGTCATGTTTTTTTTAATGATACCATTGAAAACTTTCCACGTACCCTGGATGCTATTTTTATGTTGTTCTAATAGGTTACAGTAATATGTTCTTTTGCTGTGCTTTATTATTTGTGTTAACTTATTTTTATACGTTTTATATTTGTGTTCAGTTTCTTTGGTTCTGTGCTTTAAATGTCTTCTGTAAAGATAATTTTTCTTTTTTTGTACCAAACAGTTGATTTGGCCACACGTCATGTTTTTGCTATCTCTCTGATGGCTTTGTTTTGATTTTTCAGCCTAATAATGGCTTGCTTCACTGATAGTGACAGCTCTTTGGACTTCATATTGAGAGATGACCTCCCCAGATTCCAAACTAATATACCACACTTGAAATGACATCTAGGCCTTTTATCTGCTCTTTGTAAATGAAATAAATGAAAAAAAAAACAAGAGAATAACACACACCTGGCCATGGAACAGCTGAGTAGCCAATTGTCCAATTACTTTTGGTCCCTTAAAAAGTGGAAGGTACATATAAAATGTGTTATAATTCCTACACCGTTCACCTGATTTGGATGTAAATACCCTCAAATTTAAAGCTCAAAGTCTGCACTTAAAGCACATCTTGATTGTTTCATTTCAAATCCATTGTGGTGTTATACAGAGCTGGAATACTGAAAATTGTGTCAATGTCCAAATATTTATGGACCTAACTGTATATAAATAAAAGTGGACAAAGTCACATGTTGCTCCTCTGAGGAGTTTCTAGTGACAAAGCTCAAACTACAATGGAGGAATGGGCATGTAAAATATTAGTTGATTAATTGTGTGTTTGTTGTTTAGTTTTTCCAGTGAGCGTGCCGCCAGTAGCTCCTCAGAGAGCGCCGTCATTGTGACTTCCACCATAGAGTGCCTGAGGTTCTGCATCCTTTGCCATGCAGCTGACGATGAGGACGCGGAGGATCATCAGCGCAAAATACGCACCATGCTTATTTCACAGCAGGTTAACATCAAATAGTCGCATGTATTATATTAGGAACACCCCGACTATAAGAGAACCCCTTTTTCATATGTTTTTAAATCTCAGTTCATAAAATATCTTGTCGGATATCTCTTAGCTGCTTAACCGTCTTTATGTCATGGCTGCATGGTCAGGTGGTATGTGAGAGTGCCTGGGAAAAAAAGCTGTGTTTTATATATAACGGTGCATTCCATTTGTACTGGGAAGTTGGAATTTCTGAGTACCTAATCGGAATTTCAACTGGAACGCCCCTCGAGGTCAGATTTCTGACTTTGAATGTCGGAACATTCTCACCACACCCGAGTTTGTTTCAAAGATGGTTTCTCTGGAAGCAAACAATTATGTCCGCTTCTATAATATCTGTTAGTAACACTTTTCATCTGTTTTTTTTGCAGTAAATCAGCCATATACAATGTATTGTTGGACATTTTTATGTGGTAATGTTACTGTAGTGTAAACTACATTTATTTAATGTGGTTTAAACGCTGAACTTCGCTAGCAATAGCGTCTGTGTTTTCTCTTCATCTGTGTTTGAGGGTTGCAGAAAGAGTCTTTATTTTCCCATAAGTTTATATTCAGATAAAGCCCGTACAAAAATTGCTTTTCGTGGATTTGGGCATCTTGATTTCCGATCTCGTAACTGAAACGCTCACAAGTCGGCTGTTACGTCATACCCAGAAGTGGGTAGAGTAGCCATAAATTGTACTCAAGTAAGAGTACTGTTACTTTAGAGATGTATTACTCAAGTAAAAGTAAGGAGTAGTCACCCAAATATTTACTTGAGTAAAAGTAAAAAGTATGTTGTGAAAAAAACTACTAAAGTACTGAGTAACTGATGAGTAACCTGTTCGTTTAATGATGACGGCAACAAATAATGCACAAAAACATAAAAATAGCAATGAGCAAATTCAGAACCAGGAATATCTCTTAAGCAACTAAAACAACAATATATATTAAATAATAATACATTAACATAAAAAAAATTAAGTCAAATTGAGCCACAATAACTTAACAGCACCATAGGCTCAGTAGGCAGAGATTACAAAGGAAAATAAAAAGTTAGCCTTTACGCAAACCATAAACTGATAGGTGTGGGCTGCACCTAGGAACACACTGATTGGTGTTTCTATGCATGCGTGTGTGTGTGAGTGCGACTGTGCGTGTGTGTGTGTGTATGTGTGTGTGTCTATGAGGCTGGAGTGCATTAATAAATGTCCCCACACGATGTACATTTGACCGTGATTCATAGCAGGGAAGCTAACATCAGCCTACGGTGACAGCCAAAATATCTACTAAGGTTACTTACCGCGATGTGCTTCCTCAAATTTGATGTTAAGTTCATGTAAGCTTAAGCTTGTTAATCATGTGACCGCCTGGCTATGTTTGATTAGTGAAATGGAGTCAAACGTCACCAGTGACTCCATTTGATTGGTGAAACGGAGTCAAACGTCACCAGTGACTGTATTTGATTGGTGAAACACAGGCTTGTGATAGATCCTACTTTGAAGGTCTGTATGACAAACCAAAACAAACAAAGCGTGCATTAACAGATCGATAAAAATCAGTAGTGAGTAGCGAGCTGAATGTAGATAAATGTTGCGGAGTAAAAGTAGCGTTTCTTCTCTATAAATATACTCAAGTAAAAGTATGTTGCATTAAAACTACTCTTAGAAGTACAATTTATCCCAAAAGTTACTCAAGTAGATGAAACGGAGTAAATGTAGCGCGTTACTACCCACCTCTGGTCATACCCAGCTCTGACTTCCAACTTCTGAGTTGAATGGAACACAGCATAAATCTCTAAGACAAAACATTAGATAAACCATTTGTTTAGACTTTTTTTTCTCAATACAGTGTTTTTCCTTAAATCAAACACTACAAAATTGTCTTTTCCTCTTTTAGCTCCTGCCGCTTCTAGAAAGGTCTCTGGAGAACCCCACCCTACAGAATGGTCCCCTATTCCTCCTGGTAACCGAAATGCTCGTTTCATGGGAAAAGAGGGCGGGCAGCGAATTCAAAGACTGCAAAGATGTCTTTCAAGGACTTGTGGCAGACTTCTGGGAGGAGCTTGGCCTTGTGTTCACGCGCCTTGCAGACAACGAGGAAGCAGATCCACAAGCCTTAGAGGGGATATCAGCCTTGCTGCAGGTCAGTTTGATCAATTCCTGCCAGTTCAGCCAAGGGCTGAGTGACTGCTTTCATTTCTGCAGGTGATGCGCTACCCTGAGAGAGCAAACAGAAGGCATGCACAGAAGAAAAAGTCTGTCAAGATCTGTTTATCTGAGTCGGGAGACGCCGAGGGCGCAGAGGTGAAACAGACGGCGCTTTTGGCAGCTAGTCCGTGCGGCTCCCCGCAGACCCGCCATTTTGAGGAAGTAGTGTGCCAGCTGGTGCAACTGTGCCTGGTGCATGTGAACGAGAGATGCTCGGAGAGACATCTCGTGTTCCTCTCGCTTCTGTTGCAGTCTTTTCACACCTCCAAGATCTTCAGTGTACGTTCATCACTGCATGTCACCAGTTTTTTTGGACGATACATTTGCCAAGGTAACTTTGCTTCAACTTTATCTCAGATGTTGGTGGAACTGGATGACAAGGGTGAAGGGAGCGCGAGCAATCCGGCCGCGCGTTTCCTGCTAGAGCGAATAGTGCCGTGGCTGGCCGACAAGGAGCGGAAGGAGACGGAGCACCTGGTGGAGATGGTCTTTAGCTCGCTGTCATGCTGTAGCCGACAAGAGACCACCCGCATCCTCAACCACATCACCATGGTAACATAACATTTGTCCCTCACACACTACCCTTCGTTCTTTTACCATATTTTTCTATGCGGCTGTTCTGTATAAACAGAATGGGGATGATTAAAGCTGCATTACGTCACTGGCTCAATATAAGAAAAAAACATTTCAAATATAAAAAACACCATATGTCACCAACAATGGGTTAAAAGAAAAGATTCTTTAACCCTTGTGTGGTGTTCGGGTCTGTGGGACCCGTTTTCGATGTTTATTAAAAGAAAAATGATACAATTAATTAATTTTTTAAACTGAGACTCACTGGCTTTGGCTCATTTTCTGTGAAGAACATATATCAGAATACATATTTAATGAACACACACCATACACCCCCCCCTACACATTTATATTACATATAAGATGTCCGGGGTCCACTGGACCCGGGGCTAATAGAAGTGTGGAAATTGATGTTCTGTGTACCACACACACACACACACACACACACACACACACACACACACACACACACACACACACACACACACACACACACACACACACACACACACACACACACACAGCAGGCCTAGACGGGGAGGACAGAGTGTGGGTACACAGAACATCAGAGGGTCAAATGTGCGACAAAATGAGCACAGACAGTGTTGACAAACAATGTTGCAACCTTGTGTGGGAAGCGCAGGTGCAGAAACACAAAAGAAGAATCCCTGTGGGATGCAGAAACTGGCAGAGAAATTTCCATGCAACGTTCATACTGTTGTTACTCAGCCAGTGTTTGTGGGTCTTAGACTTAGACTTACTTTTTATTGTCGTTCAAATTTGAACTTTACAGTACAGATAAGAACGAAATTTCGTTGCATTAGCTCATGGTAGTGCAGGATAAAAAAGCAATAAGGTGCAGGTATAAATAAATAGATTACTGTAAAGATAAATATATTGCACTTTTGCATATGCATCTACGTTTATGGATGTATGTTATATTGTCTTTATATTCCAGCGAGTTCATCCATTTTTGGGGAGAATTGACGGGATTATTATGATGCGTTCAAGAGTCTTACGGCCTGAGGGAAGAAGATGTTACAGAACCTGGAGGCTGCGGACATCTTTCTAGAGTCCAGCAGTGAAAACAGTCCTTGGTGGGGTTGGGAGGAGTTTCTGCAGATTTTCTGAGCCCTGGTCAGGCAGCGGCTTTTTGCGATCTCCTGGATAGGAGGAAGAGGAGTCCTGATGATCTTTTCCGCCGTCCTCACCACTCTCTGGAGAGACTTCCAGTCTGAGGCACTGCAGGCTCCAGTCCAGACAGAGATGCTGTTGGTCAGCAGGCTCTCTATAGTGCCTCTGTATAATGTGATGAGAATGGGGGGAGGGATCTGTGCTCTTTTCATCCGACGCAAAAAGTGCATACGCTGCTGAGCTCTTTTTACAAGAGCTCCGGTGTGTAGGGACCAGGTCATATTGTCAGTTATCTGCACCCCCAGGAACTTGGTGCTGCTTACCATCTCCACCGCTGTGCCGTTGATGAAGAGTGGAGCGTGGCTAAACTGGTGCTTCCTGAAGTCGACAATGATCTCCTTGGTCTTGTCGACGTTCAGGACCAGGTTGTTGGTTCTGCACCAGTCAACCAGATGTTTCACCTCTTCCCTGTAGTCCATGTTGTTGTTGTCACGGATGAGGCCCACTACTGTCGTGTACTTCACAATGTGGTTAGTAGTGGACCTGGCGCAGCAGTCATGGGTCTTCAACGTGAACAGCAGCGGACTCAGGACGCAGCCCTGGGGGGAGCAGGTGCTCAGGGAGATGGCACTGGAGGTGTTGTTGCCCACTCTCACAGACTTGGGGTCTGTCTGTGAGGAAGTCAAGCAGCCAGTTGCATAGAGGGGTACTGAATCCAAGGGGGGCCAGTTTGCTCACCAAGTGCTGTGGGATGATGGTGTTGAATGCCGAGTTGAAGTCCAGAAACAACATCCGCACGTGTGTGTCCTTTCCTTCCAGATGTGCTAAGCTCAGGTGGAGTGCAGAGGAGATGGCGTCCTCTGTGGAGCGGTTAGGGCGATAAGCAAACTGGTATGGTCGAATGTGGGGGGAAGTCTGGAGACAATGTATTCCTTTACCAGCCTCTCAAAGCACTTCTTTACAGATGTTTTTTGGGATAAGTCAGTATTTTAACATAATAATGTTTGATTGTGAGGCATTAAAAGCCACAAAATGCAACGGGTCCATCAGACCCACAAACACTGGCTGAGTAACAACAATATGAACACCACACAAGGGTTAAAAAAAAATTATCTGTATGAAAATAGTCCTGAATTGTCATTCAGGCAGAATAAGATGACTTTCGGTCATAGCTGTGGCTCATAGCTGTCTGGTGCACATGCAGTGTTTCCCACACATTCATTTATTTGTGGCGGCCCGCAACGAAAGAACTACGTCCGCCACAAATTTAAAAAAAATGTAAAAATAATTAAAAAAAATATTTATTTATTTTTTATTTTTTTGTCCTGTCCAGCTTCTCAGGCAAATCATATAGTTGATGTAGATGCCCATATAGGCTGTTGAGATTGACTTTACAAAAGAGAAGTGTTGGATACTTCTCTTGTTGCCTTATTTGTATTTGACCACTACTGTTTTCTGTTTATTTGTTACTGACTGTGGCAGGACACTTCTGCCTCTGTTTCACTTTATGTTGCTGGTAAATAATATGGTTGTAGTAGTAGGCTAAAGTTAAATTATTTAGTATGCACTAGTTAAAGGGGCAAAGCTTTAAGAGACATTTTAGCTTTTATATTTTATAAGATATATTTTTTGTAAGAACCACAATTAATAAATATATTTCAGTGAATAACTTATTGTTCAAATCTGTATATAAATATGTACATAAAGTGTTGTAATTATATTGTAAAATGGATGGATGGATGGACGTTTAAAACAAAACTGTTATTATTAATTAGTAAGTATACATTTTTTGAGCCTTTTTAGAGAAAATCATATCATTGTAGTAAATTATGCAAATTACTCGATGATGTCATGGTGACCACGCCCATAGCCCCGCCCATAGCCACGCCCCCACCACCACAGGTATCTTGGCAGTTTATGGGAAACACTGACATGTATGATAGTAGCTATCCTTAAACTTTACCAAATCATTATGACAACTAACACAACTAGTAAGCATGTAGGGATGTGTACCTTTCACATTTGAATCGATACGGTAGCAAATCCTGGTACCCTGGAATCGATACCAGTACTCAATAGTACCAATTTTTGGTATTTTTGTCTGTTTTCAAATGTGTTATTAAATGTTAATTGTATAAAAACATCTACAAATATATATATATATATATATATATATATATATATATATATATATATATATATATATATATATATATATATATATATAAGCCTGAGATGTGCGTCCTAGCTGTGATCTTGTTTTCTTTCACTTTTGTGTCTCATTTGCTAGGACTGTACAGTACTGTATTATATGGTACACTTGCATGCAGTTGCAATTACAAGACGTTAGATCGCAGTAATGTATAGACTACATTGTGTTGCCATAGCCAGGACTTAGTTTCTGCCATAAAGTTGAATGTAGTCCTTTGTTGCGCCTTAAAAAGTGTTTATACTTATTAAACACCAGCTGTTTGATGATACCGTGCATATTTTTGTAGTAGTTTTCATTATCAAATTTGGAGGTGTTGAAATTGCCCTGTAAAATCCTTAATGCTAATCAGTAGCATGGCTATAGCAAATCCAATGTACATTAGCATTGAGCTAACCCATTTTGAAAAGGGAAGCCTTACTGTACTTTTGATCACTGACTTCTTGCTTGGCATGGAAAATTTGAATATTACCTTATGAGAATCAGTATCCGGTAGTACCGTCGGACTTTGGTCTGTGCCGAATTTAATACACATCCCTATATGCGTGTATGTTTGTTATGTGGGCGTAGTTTACATGCAGTAAGCGGAAAACGGTGGGCAATAATGATTGCGGTACATAAGTTAGCGCCCTTTTGGCAGCCACTGGCTATTTTTTCAGCTGTATTCGTGGGATTATCAGAAGCAGGTTGTCGCCTTTCTGTTAGGGTGCATAAGGTGGGAATTTTAACCCCACTTCTCTCGTCTTGCACTACTGTGCGTGATTTGTACACACAGTAATAGGTGCAAGTTGTTTTTAGTTACATCGGACACTGAGGCCTTCAAAATCAATAGATTTGTTTCATCGTTTGTCATTGTGTGTTTCAGATGGGACTACATTGTGGAATCACTCTGCAAATCATCCAACGGGTTTGTGTCATTTTGCTCATATCAACATTAATTGTACATTGTCGCATCACATGAGCGCATCACTGCTATCCTCTTACCAGGCGTGCATCGACGACGACACCCTTGCCAGTTGTAGAGACTGGCTCAAAGGTTCAGTTCTGGGCGAGCATCTACTCTGCCTAACTCAGGAGCTCTGCAAGGTCGGACCCGGTCGTTCTGACCCTGCTTCCAGCCGGCCCAGCTGGACCCTCATCAGCCTGGTGCTCTCGCAGCACCACAACAAAGGTAACAACTCAATTTATTTCGCTAGGGTTATAGTTCAAGGTTGTGATTACACTGGATTTGTTTTTGACACATTAGAACCTCTGATCGGGGCGGTATACATGGAGAAGATATTGGAGAAGCTGCACGCCACGCTGTCGGAAACCAAGAGCCTATCAGACGCAGGCAACATGGAGCCGCTCGTGTCCTTCATCTGCGATGTGGCCTCTACCTTCTTCTCGTCAGTACAAGACTGCCTGCTTTTACCATCTGCCGAGGAACTCCTGCTCACTGTCTTCCAGCTTGTTGCTGTAGACCAAACACACACTTACCTATCAGGTATGTTTGAACACATCCTACTTTGTTGTTGGATCTTTGCGTCATAGCTAACGTGTGTTGATATTTCTGTGATAGACTCACTCATGGATAACATGAGAAAGTTGTGCGTCACTGGGGTTCAGTCGCTGGTCCAACACTCAGAGTCTGAGGTGACGGAAGGTGGCTTCCTGCACAGTGCCGCCCACTGGGTGAAAAGCAGGCTACTCACTGCGACTCTGGATATTAAAAGGTAACACACATCCCACTCTGATCTTGTTTTAAACACCAAACCACAATTTTTCTGCCATTTTTAAACTTAGATCACCTTCAAACTAAATGCTTATATTTATTCAAAGGATGATCTGAATAGTATGTAATATCACATACTTACATGTCAAATGTTCATTAATATGTATTGTTCTTTTTTAAAATAAACTAAATCTAAATTTTAACCATGGAATAACTGAAATAATAGTAATACATGCTGTTAAAATGTAAACTACAAAAGCTAAAATGTAAATTTAATAAGGTTAATAAATATAAGCAAATAGAATGAAGTGCCAAAACTAAATGAAATATATGTTAGCTAAATATTTAAGTGGTTAAAAAAAATTTAGGTTAATAACTGTTGACTGGAAGAAGTATCCTGCAAAAAATGTTTTTGTTGTGGTTCTATCAAAGTTGTTGTCCCTCTGTCTTATTTAGTTTGCAGTATTTAGTTGTGGCGATACAAAGTGTAGTCGAGACCATCACCTCTGTCTGCGATCAAGAATCCACCATCCTGGCCCAATTCTTTACCTACTTGATGCCAAGCGTTACGGGATGGACAAAACTCAGACAGGCCCTGCCTTCTCACGTAAGCTTTAAATGGTATTTAGACTGTTTGATTGTTAAGCCGTTTTATTTGTGTGGATGTTTACACATTGTACTTATTTGCAGTGGATCAAGACCCCCTTGCTGACTAGCCGTTACAGGGGAGATTGCGACACCCCCTCTGTCGACACGTGGAAATTCAAAACGCTAAATGCATTGCCAGCCCATTTGTGTGTAAGTGCGCTGCTCGGAAAGGTGACTCTTCCTAACCCAAAGAGCGATGATTGCCAACCGCTTTTGCCAAATCTAGTGCACACAG
Organism: Entelurus aequoreus; assembly: GCF_033978785.1. Classification (NCBI taxonomy): domain Eukaryota; kingdom Metazoa; phylum Chordata; class Actinopteri; order Syngnathiformes; family Syngnathidae; genus Entelurus; species Entelurus aequoreus. The sequence continues at coordinate 66,649,306 of NC_084735.1, read as the reverse complement.
GTACGCATGCAACACACACATTTTTCCTGGTTATTTATACGTTTTAATGCGGGTGATACTTTTTGTCAGTTGCAGAGTTGCTGTATGCGCTGCAGTGGTGCAAGGAGGTGGAGTACACCCCGGCTATTGTTTCCACCTATCACAGCCTTCTCACTGAGTGGGGGCTATTGGAGGGTCTGCAGGTCCTTTTGGCAAACAACGAGCTGCTGGAGACACTCTACTCAAGGTCAGAGTAGTTTGTGACAAGCACTAAATACACTTAAAGCAAAATAACTTTTGTTTTAAGTCAAAATAACTTTTTTAAAGTAGCTTTATAATGATGTCTAGTAGTAAGGAAAATCATACCTCCATTATCTACTATGGCAACACTAGATTAGCTACTTTAGTCATTGTGGAGCAGCCTGCTTACCACTTGTGTTAGTGCTAACATCGACTACTGCTTACATACGTTGGTACTACGTGTAAATCTCATTTAAACCAGTAGAGGGAGATGTGGTTATAAGACCTTCCACTCCTTTAAGACACTTTTTTCCAGTGAGTCTGCTGCAGCTATCGATTATTTTAGTAATCGAGTAATCTGTCGCTTAGTTTGTTTGATTAATCGAGTAATCGGATAAAAAACACTTTATAGCCCTCAATGTGTATTTTAGGGAAAATAATTTAATTTTTAAAAATTTTTCTGCTTGCCATAACCTTCGTTCTTTATTTCTAATTAATGCACATCATCAACATTAAAAATGCATTTTTAACATGTGTGCATTAACATAATTAAAAAGAGTGCTGTATAGATCATGGCACCCACACACCATGGCTCTCATGTGCGCATTTCTTATTAGGTACACTCATTAAATGGCGATTAATCAAAACTTTTTTCTAATTGGATTAATTTTTTTAGCCCTATCTGTGAGTAACTGGGACAAAAGCTCAGACTCGCTTAGGGAGAAGTTTTGCATGGGATCTCTAGCCCCATAATATAAGACAACCAATTTCCCCTTGTTTTTTCTTAAAAATTTTTTTTTGTGTACATGCTGTAACCTAACAATTTGTTGCAAACCCATTTCTTGCTGGTCGCTGAGAGGTGGTAATGGTTTCCAAATTTTCTGATGCGATTCATTGATAAAAAAAAACCTCTGAAGTTTGTACTATTATTCTCAGGATCCAAAAGGGATCCACTCCTGAAATTGTCATGAGTCAGCAATAAAGTAACAACTTCAAGTCTGTATATTGATATAAAGTTGCATTAATTTGCATGGTGAAATTTCAGCCTGCGAACCTTCAAACTGAACAATCACATCACATAAGGAAGGCATGCCCGTTTTGGGCCCTCGGTGTAAACAAGACTTAAATGCTTGGTCACAGCAATCATGCAGCAAGTGCACATAAAATAATGATATTGCGGCTAATAATGATTGTTGTAGTGTAGCATTTAGCGTAGCGTAGCATATAACATAGCGGTCAAATAAAACTGAACAGGTGAATGCACACTGCTTAAATACCTTGTGATTACATCATCATATAGCCACCCCCTTGCCCAAGTGACCAGCACCTCCCTCAATCCTGCAGACAAACCCACACACACATTGCTCCTCAAACACCCCAACTCTGTCTCCCACACTATTCCTTACAGCTGATTTAAACAAGCTCCAATTGCATGTAACAATATTTTCTCATGCGCTTAACCCCATAGATGTGTCGAGGAGGGCGGTCTGTGGTCTCTGACACTAAAAAACTACATCCATGCCAACAACCTGGCATCCACTCACAGTGTGAGCCTGAGGAAACTGTACAGCACTGTTGATAGGTTTGTGCATTATTTCCTTTAAAAAACATGGTGGCTTGATTTGAGGTTTACATTGAGTGTTTGGTCAGTTTGTTGCCAGTGACGCCGAGCACACTGAGCACGCTCCAGGTGCTTTGTCCCACTATGAGCCAGAAAGACCGAGAGACTCTGGTCACCCTTGCCACCGCGGGAATCATCAACTGGGAAGAGGACGACAGTAAGAATGCATGTAACACAGATGTATTCATTAATCAACAAGGCAGTACAATTAAATAATGTTGCATCCCAGATGTGTACGGGAGTGTGGCAGTGCTTCTGTGTTGTCTGGAAGCTGACACACAAGTGGAAGAGGAGCTAGTGCAGGCTGTTCTGGCCACCATGATGGAGTGGAGGAACCGCAAGGAAGACTGGTTCCTCTTTGGCAGGTAAGTCCATGACAACTTAATAAAGTGTCCAGTTTGTCACAGATGCTTTTTTTCTCTTTGTGTCTCAGTGACTTATCTAAAGCAACTACACAACAGTTAAACCTGACGTTGGAGCTGATTCGTTTTCTGTCCTGGCTGGTGAAACACAGTCTGACAGTACTCTGCAGTAGCCAGTGGGATTTCTTACTCTGCGCTATGTTGGCCTGGTTGGAGGTGAGTTGGTCTTCTGCTGTTTCCTCCACTGCACATTGATCTGTGTGCTTGTTTCCAAATTGAATCAAGACCGCCAGCGAGAATATAAGCGGCTTGTGGAATCCGTGGGTGCAACTGTTTGCGTGCGAGAGCATCTACCTGATCCTGAACTTGAGTCAGTTCTTCGCATCATCCCCGCCTGATGTCCTTAAGAAGCTGCCATCGGAACTGGAAGGGGAATGGAGAGACTTCTTTCTGGACGGAATTTACAACCTTATGCTACCCATGCCTGTCAGAATCACAGGTACGTTTTAAGCTTAGACATTTTGAACACATTTATTTGATTTAATAATTGTGAATATTAAAAACTTAATTAGCTTAATCATTAGAATTAAGATATTTGTAAATTATGTCAATCATTTGTTTTTGTTATTTTAATTTATTTCAATTGACTTGAGATGACAGAGAATACATATTATATGTATTTATTTAATTTATATGTTTTTATTTTATATACAAATCTGTTTCAAATATTTTATATACAAATCTGTTTCAAATGACTACAAACAATATTCCAGAATGTTATGTAGAAGCCACTATTCATATTAGCAATTAATGATCACTTTTAGTATTAGAAAGAGGGATGGGTACTGAATTTGGCACTTTTATAGACACAGACTGAATTCTGTTGGTACTCTTCCTGGCATCTGGAGGAGTACCGACAGAATTCAGTCTGTGTCTATAAAAGTACTACCCAATATCAATTAATGTCAAATGAAACGGTGTAATATTTTGATACCTATGTTGCGCCTGACATTTCGGCTGGCTCAAACACTTGGCGAGCAAACAATCACTTAAGCAGCGCTCAAAGAGGACTCAGTCAAACCGGTTCAAGGTAAATGATTTGGTATGGTAATTTTGTCATTTCAACACCTCAACATTTGGTAATCAAAATTACTAATAGGATGCAAGTTACAATCAAACACTAGTGTGTAATAAGTACAATACTTACAGTACAAACACTTTTTAGAGCGAACTGAAAGACTGGATTCAACTTAATGACAAAATCTACTCCCTGACTAGGCAACTCTGTGGTTTATGCACTACTGCTATCTAATGTCTTGGAATTGCAACTGCAACTGCATGCAAAGTCTACTATACAATTATTGCAAATGAGACTCAGAAATATAAGAAATTAAGATATAACAACTGGACAGCACAGTTATCATAATCAGCTCCTTATTAAATGAATATATAGTTTTTTGGTGTTTTTTTTAACTTATCAACATTTTTACACAAATTAACATTTATTAACACATGAACACATACAGTAGTACCAAAAATTGATATCATTTAGTACCGATATCGATTCATACATGGAAGGTACCCATCCCTTCAAATAAATGACATTCATATTAGGAGTTAAAAAATTTGGATTGCAATTGTATTTCTTTTGACTGCTTCTGCGGCCCATTAAGGCAGCAAACTCTTTGCGACTTCCCACTGTTGGTTGATGCAAGTAGTGAAATCATTTGTCTTTACCTGCTGAAAGTAAGATTGATGACATTTTACATGATTGACATGAACATACTTTATTTTACACTTAACAGTTATTGTAAAATGAATTAACTATACAGTAGTACCTCAATTTACAGGCTAACAGGTTCTGTAACGCATCTCTTAACTCAAAACACTTGTACCTCAAATCAACGTCTACCATTGAAATTAATTGAAATCAATGGTCAATTGGTGCTTGGCATCCTTCAAACAGCACAATTTTACCATGTAACATGCCTTTGAAAAGAAAAACTAACTTTTAAATAAGACATATTGTATAAAAACAATACAATAGAATGTACCACTAACAATTACAGTAGTTTTATGAAGTAATGTAATTGGACACAGAGAGTGGACTTTTACGGTATCTCCTTCCAGCTTCTTCTCCGTCAAACACATCATCAGCAAATTCTCCATAGTTTCATGGATAAATGTCCAATGTTCAGATATTATTCTAACATTCTGCTTCAGTATGGTGCAGACAAGCAATGACATGCTCGAATTGCTTCACCAAATTGGAGACACACTCAGTCATGTTTTTTATAAATTATTTCTTTAATTCAATGAATATCACCCACTCTTTCTCAGCACTGTCCTTCCATGCTTGGAAAAACAAAAGTATTGACCACAGCTATAAGCTAATGCTAGCTAGTAAGACCAGATGTTTTGGTTGGATTTTACAGGGTTGAATGTGACATTTGTTATGCTAACTAATGGTGGGTATTCAATAATTTAATTGTAATTAAATATTTTGCTTGCAAGTTAAAGCGTTAACTATTAGTTAAGAGACAGCTTTTATCTTAAAACAAGAAAAAAGTTTGGGCACTCTTAAATTGACTTATTGTTGTTTCCCACTTCTTATCCCTTTACATTATAGGGGCGCTGTTATGCAAAATCAAAATTTTTTACCAGATGATACCTGCTTATGTGTATTTGGGATGTGCATAAATCCCGAAAATTTGAAATCACACAGTGAAGGCATTGCAGAGATATTTATTAAACAATTTTGTTCAAGTGTGACGTCAGGGGATTATCCATACAGTATGGTAGACATTTACCCAAACCTCCTTTTGTTAGTCAGTCAATTTAAATTGATGTAAAACCGGCTGCGTTACAAAATCATGTCGACGATAAAACCCAATGAAGGAAAATGCTCTGTTTGTTTGTTTGAACCAGCACAGGTCACTTCACAAACTTTTAGCCTAATCTGAAGTAAAAAGTGCTTTAATCTGTGACGAAATCGCTTCGAAGGTGTGCAAAGATTAGCAGTACTTTAACCACAGACCTTCACAAAAAGATGGATTTTCCGAAAAAAACTACTTTAAATGGCGGGCTCGGTGACTACTATTTATGGCAACGGAGGAGACAATGAAACGGTAAGTAGTAGCAGTAGGTTGGAAATGTGTGAATGATATGTTAGCAATGTTAGCTCGATTTGTTGTGTGGCTCACTTAGCCTTCTGGAAGACAATAGCATCACTGTCCTCTGGTAAAATAAAGAAGGATATTTCTGACACCTGCTTTTATTTGGCTCAGTGTCTACTCCTCTGCCAGTGGACGAGTAAGTTATGTAATCCGTTATTACGTTTGCAAAATCACTCGTAGTGTACAAGTGCTCGTAGTATACCTTGTAGCATTAAGCCTCTATTTGTTTACAGCTTGAAGCAGCCAAGCAGCGGAGTTATTTACATAAAGTAATAATTAAAATCCTTTTAATTGTCAATACTGTATACACATGTACACGTCCAACAACTAACGTCGAACAACTCCGCCTCTCAAAAGGAACCGTTTTAAAAGGGAGAAAAAAATGGCTTGTAAATAGGTCTGTAAAACAAAACTTTGCAAATGTTTCACCAAAGAACCACCATTAAATGTTATTTAGACCACAAGAAAGTGTTTTAAATCATGACCGTATTGAATATCGTAACACCACATAGTGGAGCAAATCTAACACAATTGATTCAATACCTTCTTATGTCTGTGTTCAGAGGCCTTCAAAGAACCAGACGACGCTGTCTTTCCTCTGGCTGTGCTGCAGTCGCTTGGTGTGGCGCTGACCTACGTGCCCGTGCAGCAGCTGAACCAAAACAACCTGCCAGCTAAATTCGTTGCAGACCAGAAGACGAACCTCCCGCAGCCTCTTCAGACGCTCCTCAACACCTTCTGTCCTCTGCTGCTGTTCAAGGCCAGGCCTCTGCAAGTCACTGTCTACCATTTATTGGCCAAGTAAGTCAGTGTATAAACATCTTGTTGCGGAAAATGGATTTTAAAAGATATTGTGATTCTCCCATCTCCGCAACATAGGGTCATGCCTCAGCTTCCTGAATGTGATGGCGAAGGAGACAGTAACAAGTCAGAAGATGAGGGAGATGAGACAAGCCTGTAAGTCAAAAGTTGTCACATCAAGTTTGCCGTCTAGGAAGAAACGCTGAGATGTTAGTTTTCTTCTTGTCCTTCAGCTCTCCTCCGGCCGCTCTGATGGCTATGTTGTCAACTTGCGAAGAGTTGTGCGACAGCATCCTGGCAGGACTTCAAGTAGGAGAGTTTGCGGTGGTGTCGCCTCACAGTGTGGAGTACTCCTGCATCCTGGGCTACCTGCTAGCTTGGAAGCTGCTTCTCACCTTTTTTAAGTCCTCGCCGTCACACGTGAGTGATGTCAGCAAGGCCGTCCCTAGGATTTTGTTTGTGGCCCCATTTCAGTCTTTAATATTCCTCATGTAACACACTAGTGGCTAGTGCTGACTGCAGCACTGACTCCATATGTGAGTATTGTAATACAGTCATCCCACGCTTCGAAGTTTATGGCTTGTAACCATATGTAGAAAGTTGTAAAGTTTTCTTATGCTTTAGCTATAAAAATATTCTATTTATGATTAATAATTCCTACTTCCTACTTTACCACGGCCAGGCGACCAGAAGTAGATTTGGACTATATGCATAAAAGACACAACCAACAAGAATACAGTTCAAGTATGTTTATAATTAAATATTAAGTTTATATGAAAAAGTAAAATATAGGTTGATAGGTCCAAGGGAAAAAAGTGTTCGATATCTCTTACCACAGTGAATCCACTTTAAAACTGCTATGCCGCCTTGACATTAATAAAAAAAAAAAATCAACACAATAATTGGGCAAAAAATATAAAAAACTAATGTTCTTTAGACATTATATCTTTGGGGAAAAGGTTTGGCTACAATATTAACCTAAATAGGACGGTCGTTTTAGAAGTTCGGCATTAAATCTATCACGATGACAGCTTTTGAAGCAATGCTAAATTAGCAACTTTCTCTATGGGCTTTTGAATAAACACAAATGTGATACTGCTAAACCCAACTAAAACTATTACCGTATTTTTCGGTTTATAAGTCACTCCGGAGTATAAGTCGCACTGGCAGAAAATGCATAATAAAGAAGGGAAAAAACATACTGTATATACTGTAAGTCGCACTGGAGTATAAGTCACATTTTTTGGGGAAATTTATTTGATAAAACCCAACACCAAGAATAGACATTTGAAAGGCAATTTAAAATAAATAAAGAATAGTGAACAACAGACTGAATAAGTGTATGTTATATGACGCATAAATAACCTACTGAGAACGTGCCTGGTATGTTAACGTAACATATAATGGTAAGAGTCATTCAAATAACTATAACATATAGAACATGCTATACGTTTACCAAACAATCTGTCACTCCTAATCGCTAAATCCGATGAAATCTTATACGTCTAGTCTCTTACGTGAATGAGCTAAATAATATTATTTGATATTTTACGGTAATGTGTTAATAATTTCACACAAAAGTCGCTCCTGAGTATAAGCCGCACCCCCGGCCAAACTATGAAAAAAACTGCGACTTATAGTCAGAAAAATACGGTACAAAGGACATGTTGACTCACTGCTGAATAGAAGTTTAGCAGAAACAAAGTATAATTCTATGCATGAGGTAATTCGGTCCATCAAAGTTCAACAGGCAAACACCTGCAGGGCACAACAACCACATTGATGATCAGTTACTAAAGTGACCGGTCGCCACAATCATGATTCCTCATAGTGGTTTTGGCACTAAGCAACCGCGTAGAGTGTTTATGCCAGGGGCCGGCCCTGGATGTCAGTGATGATTTTGTCTGGTAAATAAGCTTTTATTTACTGTTGACTCTTCTGATTCACCTCCAGCTGCGTGCCCATTACGCCCAGTATCTCAAGAAAACCTGCTCCCTCAACAAGCTCCTCCTCCACCTCTTCAAATTGATGCCTGAGAACCCCATCTACTTGGGCCAAGCACCAGAACCGCGAGACTCCAAAACCTTCTTTACAGAGACTCTCACCCTGGCAGTTGACAGTAATAACAAAAAAGCACAATAAATACCTCTGCGAGGCATCAGAAATAGTTAGCAATAACCCATAATTTCAACCCATCAGGAAGGGATAATATTGAGTGGGAGCTCCCCCACCTAGCGTGCAGTGTGTACTACAGCACGGTGCAGGACTTGCCCGCCATGGTGCGACTGTGGTGGAACAGTCAGGAAAAGCGTGTGAGCGGAGCTGTGGAGAAGTTTACCACCAAGTACGTGAGCCCAATTCTTTCAGCGGAGGAGATCTCGTCTGTCCACGGCAGCACACAAATGTTTGACAGCATGACGGTACGTTTGTGCTTATCTCACCTGTTGAATAATTACTGAGACAATCAGATAAAAACTGCTGCAGGATTAAGAAGAGTTGTGGTTTCGATTTTAAGGTTGTGGAAAGATATCTGTGATTCGTCAAAAGATGCTATCATATTTTTGTACATTTTCAACCAAAAAGCCATGTTTTGAGTCACATCATCAACAATGGAAATATTGATAAAATAATTACATATCCAACAAGATTTTATCAAGTCTGTTTTATCAAGTTTGAGGTGTGACTCGATATAGTTTGTTGTTGTTTTGTTTTTTTGTTATAGGCGAACTTTGACCATTGGTCTCTTTAAGGGGTGTTCAAAGTCGGCTCAGGAGCCATTCTTAGTCTGCAGCGTTATTGCAAAATTAAAATACATTAATTATTAATGAGTAAAAATCTCATCCTATCAAAAAGTGTGATTGCAAAAAAGCAAACATCTGGTGAGTTTTAAAAGAGCGAAAGGATTAGTTTATCTTTTTAAGCCAAAAACACATCTTTTGGTCATCACGTATATGGGAATATTGGCTAAGTAATTACATATCCAACAACCTCACATCAAGTTCTTTAATTTGAGGTGTGATTAAATAGTTTTGTCGCTTATGATGATGTGCCTAATGCAGTGTTTCCCACAGGACTGCAATGTATTTGTGGTGCTGAGTTGACGTCATTCTTTAATAAATGACCATGTTGTCACATGGGCGTGTATTTTTTATGGAAGCTGCGGGAGACAAAAAATGAGCAAAAAACATTAAAAAAGCAAAATTAATATGTTTGAGAAAAACTTTTGCTTTTTTTTTTTTTTTTTTTATTGAGAAGAGCGATACACACTTTAATGTTAGTCTCTAAAAGTGTCCAATAAGATCTGAAAAAGTCGCTAGAATTGTCGCTTGTTGCTTTTTTGAGAATCTAAACAAGTCTAAATACATTTTGCAGGGCGATATATTTTGCTACAAATTATTGCTGATAAACATTATAATTGCCAGAACTTTTGATACCAAATTACATTAAAGGCCTACTAAAATGAATTTTTTTTATTTAAACGGGGATAGCAGATCTATTCTATGTGTCATACTTGATCATTTCGCGATATTGCCATATTTTTGCTGAAAGGATTTAGTATAGAACAACGACGATAAAGATTGCAACTTTTGGTATCTGATAAAAAAAAGGCTTGCACCTACCGGAAGTAGCGTGACGTAGTCAGTTGAACATATACGCAAAGTTCCCTATTGTTTACAATGATGGCCGCATGAAGTGAGAGAGATTCGGACCGAGAAAGCGACAATTTCCCCATTAATTTGAGCGAGGATGAAATATTTGTGGATGAGTAAAGTGCAAGTGAAGGACTAGTGGGGAGTTGAAGCTATTCAGATAGGGAAGATGCTGTGAGAGCCGGGGGTGACCTGATATTCAGCTGGGAATGACTACAACAGTAAATAAACACAAGACATATATATACTCTATTAGCCACAACACAACCAGGCTTATATGCCACAAATTAATCCTGCATAAAAACACATGCGTGTTTGTTATGCTAGCTCCTAGCTCCTCTGCTAGCTCCTAGCTCCATAGAACACGCCAATACAATTCAAACACCTGATCAACACACACAATCACTCAGCCCAAAAGACCGTTTACCTAACCCAAGGTTCATAAAGCTTATATATTTTTAAAAAGTTACGTACGTGACGCGCACATACGGTCAAGTTATCGAATGTTTAGCAGCCAAGGCTGCATACTCACGGTACCTGATATTCAGCTGGGAATGACTACAACAGTAAATAAACACAAGACATATATATACTCTATTAGCCACAACACAACCAGGCTTATATTTAATATGCCACAAATTAATCCTGCATAATAACACCTGCGTGTTTGTTATGCTAGCTCCTAGCTCCTCTGCTAGCTCCTAGCTCCATAGAACACGCCAATACAATTCAAACACCTGATCAACACACACAATCACTCAGCCCAAAAGACCGTTCACCTAACCCAAGGTTCATAAAGCTTATATATTTTTAAAAAGTTACGTACGTGACGCGCACGTACGGTACGGTACGTGTTATGCTAGCTCCTAGCTCCTCTGCTAGCTCCTAGCTCCATAGAACACGCCAATACAATTCAAACACATGATCAACACACACAATCACTCAGCCCAAAAGACCGTTCACCTAACCCAAGGTTCATAAAGCTTATATATTTTAAAAAAGTTACGTACATACGCAAAAAAAAGCCAAAGCTGCATACTCACAGTAGCACGTCTGCGTCTTTGTCATCCAAATCAAAGTAATCCTGGTAAGAGTCTGTGTTGTCCCAGTTCTCTACAGGCGTCTGTGTATCCAAGTCAAAAGTCCTCCTGGTTAGAGTCTCTGTTATCCGAGTTCTTCCATCTTGACTGCATCTTTCGGGAATGTAAACAAAGAAGCGCCGGCTGTGTACTGTTGTGGCTGACTACGTTCGAAAAATACGTCCATTTCGCACCGACAACTTTCTTCTTTGCTTGCTCGGCTTCCTTCTCCATAATGCAATGAACATGATTGAAACAGATTCACGAACAATTCACGAACACAGATGTCCAGAATACTGTGGAATTATGAAATGAAAACAGAGCTTTTTCGTATTGGCTTCAATGTGGAAGGCATACCCGTGTTCGCCTGTCTACGTCACGCGCATACGTCATCCTCAGAGGCGTTTCGAACCGGAAGTTTAGCGGCAAATTTAAAATGTCACTTTATAAGTTAACCCGGCCGTATTGGCATGTGTTATAATGTTAAGATTTCATCATTGATATATAAACTAACAGAGTGCATGGTCGGTAGTAGTGGGTTTCAGTAGGCCTTTAATGTAATTGTAACATATTATAACAATAATGAAAATATTCCTTTCAAATGAAATAAACTTTGAGTTTTCGATTGGTTTTTTTAAGCATTGTAATTGGAAGGTCAATAACTTTTAACTGTCTTAAATAAGTAAACAAACATAAACATAAAATGGACTCTCAATCTTTGTATTCAATAAATATTGAACTTCAAGCGCAGGTTTTCTCAGTTGGAAATCTAAGTCGTTTGAATTGTTTTGTTGTATTTTGCATCCCACCAAAACAAATATTGTGGATGCCTGCCAAGAGGATTCACTCCGTTCCTTTGATTCTACTATTGAATAAACACACTCAGGTGCTGGGAGCGATGCGCACACAGAGTGAACCGTCTTGCACCCTGATTGAAAGTGAGAGATAAAGAAAACAAACACAAACGGACGTGGAAATGTATCAATGGCTGCAAAGTTATGGTGTCTGAATACTCGCAAACTATGGCGACAAAGTACCTAGTTGGCATCACTTATCCCTCTGGCAGACCAGGGCCAGTAACAAGATTTGTACGCACAAAAACCTGTCGTACGCCCCTTTTCACGGCAAAGTAGAGATGTATCAAGACTGACGTTGACGTGGAAATGTGCAGTAACTCAAAGCTTGCTCATTGCTGTCGTACCCACATTTCTACAGGCTGTGGATACTTTAGTGACACACATAAGTGATGCTGGGTAACAGTTCACATAAAAAAGTGCCAACTTTTACTCCTCAGACTGAGCAAAGTGCTCATCAGAGACATATGAACAATTCATGGCGGGCTGCTTTAAATAATGGAACGCATGGGAAACAGTGTAATGTTGTGCTCGATAGGAGACTGATTGTGGATTATGTGGGTTTTTACCCCAGGTAACAATCTGTATACTCCCCTCGCTTCAGGTAAAAGCCCGCTCTGCTGCCAGGGAGGTGATTGCCACCTACTCTGTGGACGATATTTTCATCGAGCTGGTGATTCAGCTGCCGCAGAGCTACCCTCTGGGCTCCATCGTGGTGGAAAGTGGTAGACGGGTGGGCGTCTCTGTGCAGCAGTGGAGGAACTGGATGCTGCAGCTCAGCACATACCTCACACATCAGGTACACACACACTCTCGTAACACATTCTACACATCCATGGTTTCTCAAGAGTCACTTTGAAGGCATGTTTATTCATTCAATGTGTTCAGAACGGGAGCATAATGGAGGGCCTCGCGCTGTGGAAGAACAACGTGGACAAGCGTTTCGAGGGAATCGAGGACTGTATGATCTGCTTCTCGGTAATCCACGGCTCCAACTACTCGCTGCCCAAGAAGGCTTGTCGCACTTGCAAGAAGAAGTTCCACTCGGCATGCTTGGTAAGTTGTCTGTGTGTGCTGTGGTTGGGTGTTGGAGTTGAGGAAAACTCAATTTAGTTGCAGGTATTCAAACATGACATATATTTGTGTTTAAACGGAAGATGTATTGATGTTTGAGTACACACGACACACACTTTGTATCCTGTTTTAATAATATTGTTGCTTCTATTCTTTCTATCCTCTCTCCAGTACAAATGGTTCACATCCAGCAACAAGTCCACTTGTCCACTGTGCAGGGAGACCTTCTTTTAATGCACAGCCTTTATTTATTCTGTTTATTTTTATTAGCTGATCATCTTTGGAATGGGAGTTCCTCTGAGACCAAAAAGGTTTGTACGTCATATTTTATTTTATTTTGAAGGTGGTAAGAACCAAGAACCAAACTGATCAGGTGCTTTATTAGATTTAAAACTAACCATTGAAATGAATCATTTTACACTCTGAAAGTGGGGTTCACCATGCAGTGTCTAATCACGGTTATATAAAGATATTTTCCTAATATTTAGGAGTGTGAAGACATAAATGTGACACATGCCGGTCCAAGACTTCATCTTTAAAGATTATTTTCATTTCATATCGTAAATATCCAGCCCGGATGATGTGGTATCTTGCTATTATGTCTGACTGCAACTGTACCTCATGCATAAGGGAGAATAAATTGCAATTGGACGGATATTATTTGAGTCATTCTTTTATCCCACATGTTTTATGTGCAGGACGACGACGCGTCCAAAGGTGTTAAAAAAGAAGCGGAAATAATATACCACTACATAGAGCCGACGTACCACCGGTGGTACTTGTACCATAGAGTCAATGCATTAACATGTACTTATTACTTTGTATTACTGTACTTTTTAATAATTTAAGATACATCAATAAAACAAATATTACATTCGACTGTTAACAGCATAAATCCTACTTATGCTTATGTTTTGTTTATAAATTCCACAGTAATAAATTCTATTATTTTGGGGTGCTAAAAAAACCCAGATTCACATCTAAATTCTAAAGATTCTAAATGTATTTATAATTTTTAAGAATCGATTTTATTTTTGTTATTTTTTTGTAATAAAAAAATTCTATTAAAAAAAAGAAGTTTTTTTTAGACCTTTGCTGCACTGCGTGTACGTCGTAACCTTTAATCTGTTTTGCATAAGATTTGCATCCCTACTATTATTATTACTATTATACATGTATTACATCAAAGTGTTAAGTTACAAAAACACCAGTAAAATACTTGGATATTAAATTCAACCCCAGAATATTATTTTTATTTTTTTTACAATTCAGTAATAATTTCCAGAATTTTTTATCATAATATCGTGGTCAATCCACGGACAATCATTTTTTTTGGTTGTTGCTATATTTAATCACGTTTTCCAAGGAGCATGACCTTTCTTCACTGATTGGCTAGGACGGGGGTCGGCAACCCGCGGCTCTAGAGCCGCATGCGGCTCTTTAGCGCCGCCCTACTGGCTCTCTGGAGATTTTTCAAAAATGTATGAAGAATGGAAAAAGATGAGGGGAAAAAATCTATTTTTTTGTTTTAGTATGGTTTCTGTAGGAGGACAAACATGACACAAACCTCCCTAATTGTTATAAAGCACACTGTTTATATTAAACATGCTTCACTGATTCGAGTATTTGGCGAGCGCCGTTTTGTCCTACTTATTTTGGCGGTCCTTGAACTCACCGTATAGTTTGTTTACATGTATTGATTGATATAACTTTCTCCGACTTTCTAGGACGTGTTTTATGCCACTTTTTCTGTCTCATTTTGTCCACCAAACTTTTAACGTTGTGCATGAATGCACAAAGGTGAGTTTTGTTGATGTTATTGACTTGTGTGGAGTGCTAATCAGACATATTTGGTCACTGCATGACTGCAAGCTAATCGATGCTAACATGCTATTTAGGCTAGCGATGTGTACATATTGCATCATTATGCCTCATTTGTAGCTATATTTGAGCTCATTTAGTTTCCTTTAAGTCCTCTTAATTACATTTATATCTCATGACACATGTAATATGGCTTTTAATTTTTTGCGGCTCCAGACAGATTTGTTTTTGTATTTTTGGTCCATTATGGCTCTTTCAACATTTTGGGTTGCCGACCCCTGGGCTAGGAGATATGACATGGTTCCACTGCGTCTATTTCATGTCAACCTTATAATACGCAGTTTTGAATTATTTATTTATGTATTATATGTGGATTGCATCACAGCAAATCCGAAGATATTAATTATGACACATCCAGCATGATCAATAACTGAGTTGCGCTCCTTTTGCACCACTATTGATTGTGTGTGTGTGTGTGTGTATACGACCACCCACCTTTTGTGGTGACATTTTGGCAAGAAAAGTGCTAGAATGAGCACTTTTCACTCAATTAGACTGTGTGTGTGTGTGTGTATTTGTAATTCATTATGACGCTCCAAATTTTATCAATACACACACCCACCACCCATCATCATCCGCCCTTGACCTTTTTAATAGCCATTGATCTGTTTGGCCGCCATAAATATTTATACGCTCTCTTTTTCTTCACACACATACACAAAACACACACTTCAGAGAGAAGCTCAAATCGTACTGCTCATTATCTGCTTGATGATGATTAAGCGGCACAGCAAATGTTTATGAACT